>NW_022475313.1:0-173973 GCF_009193585.1 Aspergillus caelatus | reverse complement strand
CATCGCGCTTGCCAACTTCGATAACGTAGTCCTCGACCGCATTAGACTGGATCAAATTAGCTTCTTGGACGAAATAGTAAGCAGAAATGAGTAGTTTCTGACCTCGGCCATAGGGGCAGCCAGGACACAGAGGCCCGATACAAGTAGAGTAGGTACAAGCTTCATGTTTGCTGCTGTAAATGAGCTCTGGAGGACTTCTCAATAGACGGAACTGATATAGATACTATGTTGTAAATAAGTGAGAATATAAAGGAACGAGGTAGGCCGATTACCATCTTCTGGTATTTGTTGTGAGGTTATGGTATGGTCCCTCCCTAGATATAGGCTTACACTGCACTCTACGGGCGTTCGCGGGCGTTCGCGGGCGGAGTACAGTGCACTATAGATACAGATATATATATATATATATATATAGTAGACAGCTTCCTCTCAGGCCTTATACCACCAATCATAAGATTTATCTAAAAGTCTACAAAGTAGACTACTAGATGGAAACGGTACTGTCTACTAAATATATTAATAAATGTTATATTAAATTGTGGAGTATAGCAGGGGAATTATAAATTGGGACTAGATAGGTAGACTTTCAAAGTGTATTAGAAAGAGGTGATATCTAAAAGTAGTGATTCCCAGGAAGTGTGTGTTATAAGGTTAGTATGTAAAGGATCTAGGATAGGGTTAAATAGCCGTAGGAGTTATGTTATAAAGTATAGACTATTTTATACTATGTAGGTTTTTAAAGGGGCCCTATCCCGCGACCGTGGATCAGAGAGCTAGACAAGCCCCTACATACCCCTACATACCAGCTAGTAGATATGTTGACGCGCTGGCGTGTTCCCTAGAATAATAAAAAACAGTGATTTAAGCGATTTCACTTCCGCGTTATATATATAGAGTTGCACAGTTACCTACACAGTCTACATAACGTATTTCACGGGTCGGGTGCGGGGATGGAAGGCAGAACCCGCTCTGTGTTTCTGGGTTCGAGGGCCAAAGTTTTCCCCGAACCTGGAAAACTCACGCGTGCTTTTCTTGGCATCATGTGAAAATACTAGAATCTGGATTTTATAAAAATATGTGATATCTCCATATATTCTAGATTACATCTATATAAATATTTATATTATATCTACTTAAACATATGTAGAATTGGTAGCGATATAGAGCCTTAAAACTTTCTGTAGTAGGCATAAATAGGCAAGGTGCCTTGATGAGCAGATATTGCGGCTGTACAGCGGGGTCTAGTGCTGATCACCCACCTCTTAGGGTTACGTCCGAGGTTTTCTGAACTCGTGGTTGTAACCGAGCATACCAGATAGTCTTTCAAAAGCTTGCTGCTTCCAAATTGAGGTCGACAGAGACCTTAGTGGCGTAAAGCTTGTTGCCCATGAAATGATCTAACCTATTCATAACAAACATGACAACATCCATCGAATTTCCGTGGTGTATGCCGGGTAATTCAAGATATATCCATTTATCGCATCTCATGTGAAAGGATCGACATCAGGAATTGGCCCCACGGGGTAAGACCCCTTCCAACAATTTCAAACTGCAATTAAATCGCCACAGCAGCTTCAGGAAGGACCCTTTTCTACCCCTGTTTCCCCCACCCCACTTGTCTGCGTCTTATGGTGACCTTTGCTATATGCAGTTGTATCCGAAGTGCAGATCCCGTGACCGAAACCTAAATTGGCTGAGAGCTCAACCCTTGCGTCTTTGCTTGGGAAAACGAAGTCCAGAAAATAATCCATGGCACTCTATTGAACATGTCAAAAGACAATTCTGAGCAAAGCTCATTAAAACTAGAGGAGATCGAGAGCACTGCCGTTCCAAAACCGACATTATTCCAAAGATGGAAGGCTCATATGAAGAAATGGTGGTGGCTATATCTGATCGGTCTGGGCTGTATTGTCTTGGTCACCGTTCTCCCACTGTGAGCCTTTCTACTCCATACATTTTCGAATTCAGTTAATCAGTCAAAAAGGGTTTACGTTGGAGTTCCTCACTTTGCCAATGATCGCATTAATAAGTACAAATTCGACTTCGACGGCTTGTCTATCACAAATCCCACGCCTAACTCGTTCCATGTGCGGCAATCGCAACAGTTCCATGTTGGGATGGGTAGTGGACACCTCTCTGAGTTTGATGCCTCGATATACTACTCGGGGTCTGATACTTCGTTTGCTGTTCTTCCTTTCCCCCGCATCGACTTCGGGAACGATGCTTATCTCGAAATTGACCAGGATTTGGACTTGTCTTGCGTCAGCTGTTTCTCAAAACTGGCTGAAGATGCAGTTAGAAGCGAAGAAATTTCAGTTCTCATTACTGGAAAGCCAGCCCTCAAGGTGCAAGCACTTCCCACTGCCCACTTGAACATTCACAAAACGGTGTCCTTGCCGGGTAGGTTATTGCATACGCTACCCCCCCAATGTTTGGCATACGGTACAACAGTAAGTGGCTAATGACTTCTCGACTTATGTAGGACTAAATGTTGAGGGTTAGTCAGTCTGTATCGCCATATGCTACTATCCTACTAATCAGTTGGCTTACTGTAGAATTCATGAAACGTGACGACGCTTTTAACGTTACCAAGCTTGATCTTTTAAATCCTCGCATGAATGATGGGTACAATGTAAACGCTACGATTGTCTTCAATACCCCAGCCGCAATTAATGTTGAAATGGTTAGTCATGACTCGACCCCGACTATCAAGCTTTTAATAGATGGAACGTTCCTTATTACCAGTTGAAATATGCTAACACCTGGTCAACGAAGGGTGCCGTCAGCTTCAATCTTACCATAGATGACTCGGACCTGGGGTATATTGATATCCCGGATCTGACTCTTCGGAACGGCACATCAACTGCGGTTGTGCTTGGCGACTTGGACATACAACTTCTCATTCGAAAGGGATTATGGGAGAGTAGTAATTCCAACTATGGAAAGGTCACGATCGGTATTCACGGTAATCGAAGCGTGTACAACGGGGAAGAAATTCCCTACTTCACAGCGGCCGTCAAGGCAATTTCGGCATCGACCACGATTAACTTGTTTGACTATGTCTCCGACATCCTAGGCGGGTAAAACAATGTTGTGCTCCTGTGTGTCATTTCATCAATTGTGCTCGCGGTACTTCTGGGGAGACCATCTCCCCTATTCCTCCATCTTTTGCTGTTGCCTTTCTGAAGTCTCTTACTTTTCTTTGTGGTTCACAGGCAGCAAGCGTCATTTTTCGGTTAGACAATGATAAAGATAGCTTTATCTATATAGGGTCCTAAAGGGGTAGAGTGAGTAGAGTGACTGTTGGTATACATGGTCTTAAGTCATGGTAGAATTTAGATTAACTAAATCCATATTTTGGCATGCGTCTAGAATTTGTATCTCAGGGCGAAATTTAGATCGAAGGTATAGCAGCGTTCTATTGGAAGCTTAATACTGGAAGTATGCACGGAGTTCCGATCATGGCTTCGGCGGATACGGAGATAGGACTTAAAGGTGGAGTCTTATTGGACAAAAGAGGAATACATCTCGGAATTCCGAACCAGGGACATTGATCAATGTATCAATTGCCTCCTGACCAGTGCATATATAACGTTAGACGTGTACACCGAAATATATGATTAAATAAACAATATCTTTCCTGATCTCAGTAGGAACACAGCATTCATTCCTTCGCTGCTGTGTCTTTCATTTGTTAACACGAAGAACGGACTGTCAATCTCCGCCATCTTAACGATGGACATCCTACTTCGCGAAAGCTCATTTGGCCGGTTACTCAATTTGGTATCAAATGGCCGGTTATTTACACATCACGATCTTGATATTCCCAAGCATGAGGAAACTACGAGCTCAAGCTCTTCTACTTGCCCTGGTGACGCTCGCCACATATTGGTCGATTTCAGCGGGCCTGAGGATCCAGATATGCCTAGAAATTGGCCCACCTTGGCCAAGACAGTCGTAATGGTGGATGTTATGTTGTTGAACTTCAGCTTTTATGCGGCGTCGGCAATCTTCACACCAAGCATACCGGGAATTGAGGAGGTCTTTGGCGCTACCACTGCAGAGGGTACACTGGGACTCTCACTTTTTGTTATTGCATATGGCATTGGGCCACTTATTGTATGTATACGTTGTTAAATGTTTGAAATACGCTAACGATGGATGTACTCTAGCTTTCACCTTTATCGAGCTTGCCGTCTATCGGACGTACACCGGTCTATGTCCTCGGTTGTCTTGCGTTTTGTTTGTTTAACATAGGCACCGCGCTAGCAAAGAACCTACATACTATTCTTATATTGAGATTCTTTAGTGGCTTTATTGGAAGTGCGCCGATTAGTGTAGGTGGTGCTACACTGATGGAGGTATATGGACCTACCGAGATTCCGTATGCCATTGCATTGTACGCAGTCAGCGGAGTGTGTGGGCCCATTCTAGGACCGGTATGCAAAACCCGGCAGAACTAGTTTTTCGTGCTTTTACTTACTTTAGGGTAACAGATCCTTGGAACATTGGCAATGTATGTATGCAACCTGCCTTACATGACAACCTCATACTGATGGTCTACATCTAGAGAGCGTTGGAAGACATGGACTGCAACTCTCTGGCTTCTTTCCGGTGTCACAGCTTTCACGACCGTATTTATTTTCTTCTTGTTACCCGAGACGTTATATTCAAATATCCTTCTTCGGCGCGCCCAGCGACTACGCAACCAGACAGGAAACCCGTCTTACCAAAGTCAAGCGGACATCGACACACCGGAGTCTAACCTTGCCATACGTATAGTGAGGCAAACAATAGATGACTTCAAGCTTTCTTGCATGGACCCGGTCATTATATTTGTTAATATGCACACTATGTTGATATACGGCATTCTCTACTTATGGTTCGAGTTCTTCCCATTTGGTATGTCACTATTCGAACAGCAAGACCTATGTGCTTCGGCTTACGATTACCTCAGTTTTTGACGGAATATACCACTTCACCGCAATTCAGCAAGGCCGTAGGTATTCTCCTAACCCCCTTAGGACTCAACCTGACAGTGAGTCTAGTTGCGTTCTTTGGTATCCTTGTCGGCGCAGTCGTGTCCGTCATTGTATACGTGCTGTGGTTATATTTCTCCTACCAACCACGAGTTGCGAAACCAGATGCTATTGTTGAGCCTGAAGCCCGCCTCGTCCCTGGCCAGGTCGGAGCCATCTGCATCCCAGTTTGCCTCTTTATGTTTGCATGGACCTCTCGTGAAAGGTAAGTCCATCATCGTAAGCGCCTCTCAGACCAAACACTAATGAAGGATACAAGTGTACACTGGATTGTCCCTATCATTGGAACAGCCTTCTTCGCACCTGGATTCTACCTCACCTTCCAATCAATTCTTAACTACCTAGGAGAATCTTATCCCAGATATGTGGCAAGCGTATTCGCCGGCAACACATTCTTCCGGAGTTCATTTGGCGGAGCCTTACCTTTAGCTGCCCCCAGGATGTTACAGTCACTAGGAATTGGATGGGCATCGAGTACGCTGGGATTCATATCCATTGCAATGGTTCCTCTGCCATTCATCCTGGAACGCGTAAGCTATCTCATCTATGTCTTGGAGACCAATCTCTCTAACTCATGTGTAACAGTATGGCAAAAGACTCCGCTCATGGAGCAAGTATGCAAACTAGCATAATGAATGCCTCAGCCAAGCACTGTCGAAACCGTCGATGACATGAACTCGGCTATTTTTGTGGATAACGCAGAATTTCCCTGCAGAAGGCATCTCGTTGTACAAAAAAGAAAGAAGAGATGATACCTGGTCACACGGCTAGGGTGTTGAGACGATGTCGTCCAGGCACCAGAAATTGTTTACTCGCTACCGAACTACCCCTAAAGCACCGTTGAACAGAACGACATATAGAGCTGCTCTAAAACAGAACCTTGTTCAGCTGGCGTTAACAGATCAAACTGCATGTTGTATTATAATCTATATGTATAATAATAATAATTTTTGAACAGTTGGCCTTAACCTGATTCAGATTACAAGGAAGCTGTGTGACGAATATGGAAGTCGCGATCCAGTTATAGAATCATCCAACATGAGGGTTGCGCTCAAAGTTGTCCTACTTACAAACTTCCCAGAAATCCACACAGTCTTTCATCGATCTACAATATCATTTTATCTATATTCTATATCCGCTGTATTACTACAAAACACTTTCAAAGTTCCGCAAGAAGGTCAGGCATGGCTCCCAGACGCACCTACAAGCGCACCACCAAGTACGATGGGCATCGTACGAAAGACACGGGAAAGGGCAAAAAAGGCGACAAGGGCAAAGGCAAAAAGCCTCACGCAAAAGACCAAGACGCAGCCAGAGAAAGAGGCAAATATTGCTACGCAAAGGTCACAGCACATGTCGCACGCCGAGAGGGCTACCTGCTGTTTTACCAAGCCTGTGGACGTCTTATTCTACGATCAGAGTGGGAGACCTTTTACCGTTCGACATTATACTCCGAGGATGAAATCAAGGCCGAAGATGGACACATCATGTCTGTTCTGGTGAATTCAAGTGGGCGTGAGCCAACCGAAGAGGAAGTCTTGGACAGCTTTTGGGAAGCACTTGAACCGGCTCAGGACGAGATAAGGAAAGTTAATGCGAGGCAGTGGGACGTGTATGAGGAGGTGTTCAAAACCGCTGTAGAGGTTGGTCTTGAAGAGGTCCAACAGCGTCTCTTGATAGCATTCGACAATCTTTTCATAATTGATATGTCTCAGGACCCCAGCGTTGTCTAGAGGCTTGGGCTGCGTCGACGGCGTCAGTTGGTGTTTACGGGTACCATTTTATCTTTTGAAATTGCTGGAATGGCTAGTCTAAGTCCGCTGGTACTCACTATTTCTTTCTGTTGGATTATGAAGCAATAGATATCGAGGATTGGTTGGGTGGTGATTGGGCGAATTTGGAACAATATCCTATTCATTACTAGTATGATCATTATGGTCGCATACTGTTTTGCTTTTTCCTTTCGGTCGAGGATATGAATTGTGGGTTAACGGTTACTCTAATGTACTGGTATTAATGTCCCTGGAACTGACTGAAAATGCAGTAACTAAAAAAGGGTCATTAAGGTCCAAGAAGAACCATTGTCAAGCGTAAATCGCTCCCAGCGTGTATTCTAACCCTATGACACTTGACTTTGATGTCGCTATCCAGACAAATGCCAAGTAGGCAATCTAACCCACTTATGTCGAATGGTATGCCCTAAACACATACAAGGATACATAATACATATCTCCGCCACTAACACCGCATTATAACGAAGTATTACATGAAGGGCGTGGGGTGTTGTGTAATTATCGTTATTCTGTGCAACAGACCTATCCTTTGGCACTGTTATAACAGGTTTTCTATCAATGCTACCACATAGAAAATGTTTTACTTGACCTCTGACCCCTGCGCAGGGTAGACTACGGCCTGGAATCTTCACCTTGGTTCAATATTTGCAAAATTATGTTGGGCTGACGATAGGAAGGCAAAACGAAAGGTAGAAGAAAAAGGGATCAAGAACCCAGTAATATGGATCATCAGAGGAAGATACCTGCTTGTATCCAACCCGCTTACTCTATACTGTGCCTCGAACAATCTGCGGGCCTCCTTATTCTTTACTTTCTTCGTGTAGAAGTATTTCAGTTGCATCTCTCTGGCAATATCCACACTACGTATTATACATAAGTAAAATACCAAGTACCCTGGATCTTGTCTTGATTTTCTCCTTAGTGTGATGGACAAACATGTTTCTGCACCTGTTTTCCAAGATAACTGACCCTCCTACTAATTAACCCACCCCCATTTGCCAGCTTTTGCCTTCCCTTGCAACATAGTCTCCTCATACGGTCTCGGCAAAGTCAAGTAGATATACGCTTGAAAAAAGCTTGTTTTCATAAGTCCATTGTTGTTCCGGAAAAAGTCCATAAACATAATGGCCTTTTAGAAAAGACTCCTTTACTTAAAGTCAAACGTGTGAGTAAGGCACCGCATGAGAGCCGGATGATAGCAGTTTTGATTATCATTGTACGAAACTCCGGAAGGCCCCGTTGTAGAAGATTAGTGTTAGGCCAGCAGTATTCCAGTGGCATTCCTCGGCGTATATGGAACCGTTTCAAGGATGTAGCCTAGGGTAAAGTTCTGCTTCATACGGAAGTTTCCTTGTTCTGTACCGGCAATTAGACAAAGGGAAGAGCCCAGAGTGGCACGGACCTGCTACTGATTCCCATTGCGTGCATATACCGACCTCTGTGACACTGTACGGATACATATCGACCAAATATAGCCCATTTTAAAGCTGGACACACTTCATGTTCCTTTGATTAGAAGATTAAACATAAGATAAGTGCCTATTTTACCAGGTACTCTCCATAGTTATGTGAACACAGTAGTGGAAAAGGTCCTCAAAATTGTGACGAATTTATAAATGCCACTTCGCCTAGGTGAAGATCTCGGAAAAACTAGCTACTAGAGCCAGGCTATAGAACACGCGAGTTTTATTTATCTGGGTGAAAATCGTTCTATCTATATATTCCAGGAGCTCTCCATGACTGGTAGGCGCTTCTGAAGCTCCAGGTTAGCTAGGACCAGTTTGGTATAAGCATAAATAACACTCCGTCCCTCACCTTCATTGAGCCCATATCATCTTCCAAAGTTCTGCTTACTATCTACTTTTCTTATATATTCCCAAAGATATACTTGATCAAGACATACACTTCCAAGTTTTATGAACGAATTATCACAAATCTGCGATAACAAGAAGACCAAAGTAAGCTTTTGACTCGGAAGACTTTCACATACACGATATGCCTTATTGGACACGCGTTAGAAGTCTGTCTATTTTCAGAATCAGCTCTGTGGCCCTAGGCACACGAGAAAGGTATACCATGTCCCAGTTCCTCCGGGAATGCCTTTCACTTGCTAAGCGCGGTGAACTGGAAATCAATCAATATTGCATTGCCGAAGATGAATACGACCACCAGATAAGGTTGAAAGATTGGGCAGAGCGCTGGGGTGAACCGACACTGGAATATGCATCAAACTGTATGATGAAAGAGTTGCAAGAAGAGATCGCCAGCTAAGAATGTACTACGAGGTCGCCTCCGTAAGGTATATTTCGGTTCTGCGTGGTATGAGACTACAATACCCCCGGTGCTGAAGATGTCCTGGTGCTTGACACCGCAGATGTTCCAGCGGGCTTGGGTCACTCGCAGGTATAATTATTGCTATGGGAGAAAATGTGTGATGCTTAGTTATGTCATCTTTTGTTTCCCCCTCACTTGTGATACACAATAATATATTTGAGCTGCTTTCTTAAATCTCCAGCCTTCACCATCGTTTCTGACAGTTTTGCTCTGGCTTTAGCCTTAGCCACCTGTGGTTCTTGGTAGCAACCACCCTATATATATATCACCTAACCGATTGAATCCTTGTTCAGGATTCAATTGTGAGCCTTTTGGTCGAGCGGGTTAGGTGACTCCTAGTGGGAATCACACACCTCTCTGTGTTTATAGAACATAGTGGTAGCGGAGTGGTGTTGTTAAACTAAGCTTTTTTTCAGAATATACATATTCCTTATTTACAGGCCGGTAGAATTGTATTGTGTTGCAATCATCATGAAGACTTGTTTCTCTTAAAGCTCATACTAAGCTGGCTAGTCCTTGCCGCACTCATGTTAATTCCCCCACCCGACAAGCACATCCCTCTTCACGCACTACCAGCATAAAGGAGCCACTTAGATCCAGTCGAGAGTCTTCCAGTAATCCGCAATCGGATATGGTCCCCAAGTCAATTTGTCCGCAGCACTACGGACAACCTGGATTCTCGCATACTGCGATCCCTTGAAAAAGTAAGCCTCCCCGTCGACCTTAGCGTTTGGCACAGGGATAACAGCATCGACAGAATCAAACCCAGCCTTCGTAAGTCCCGGCCATTCATCAGCCAGGTTTGCAGGACCATAGGTGATCTTGTCGTTCTGCACATCGATCCTGACATATTTTGTTCCCTTAAAGAGATAGGCCTCGTTCTTTTGACCCGGAACAGACATTGCGGCGTCGATAGTATCGAAGCCAGCGCTGGAAAGACTCTTCCATTTGTCGGTGATCTTGAGAGGTCCTTCAGTAATGGTATCGTTATGTCCCGGCGCAAACTTAACACGGGCGACACGACCACCAAAGAAGAAGTAGAATTCGGTTCGAACATCTGGGATAGGAAGCACGGCTTCAACAGTCCCAAATCCTGCCGCAGTAATGGCTGGCCAATTATCGGAAATCTTTGCTGGACCCCAAGTAATCTTTTCTTCCGCGGTATAGGGAGTCCATTTGACACGTGCGTAACGCCTACCAGAAAAGACGTAGGCCTCTCCAACGTCCTCCTGGTAGAAAGCTGCATCGACCATTGTGACGGTTTAGAGAAGCAGGTTGTATAGCAAAGACTGGAGAATACTGAGGATTATGGTGGCTCGATCACCAAAATGAAATTTTGATGGAGAAATAAGTGATCCATGAAGGGGAAAGACGCAGATATATATAGTCTATGGTCAATGTTACTCTTGCTCTAGATCGGCGATCTCGATGTCTTGCGTGGCCCTTTGATCAGGTTCCAAATATTCCAATTGGCTCAGTCTCGACCACCACTTTGGCACTGATGCAGTCAACAAGAAGTGTATATACTTAACTTGTATGGATGCGTACGCCGAGATGCATTCGCGGCCCCCTCCTTTCTGCTCTAATGCTTCCTCTACCAAGGCGAATGTCTCATCACAACCCTGAACAGCACTACGAAAGCATCCGCTTCCCAGTTGATACCTTTTTTTTTTTTTTTGTTTTTCGTACTTTGTCAAATTGGACTCGGGCATGCGTGCATTGGAAATCCCTAATAGGAACGTATTTCAAGCCGTCAACTGCTGATATCTGGTCTAGATTCACTCTATGCGTATCTATGAGGCCCAAGCTTTGCATATAACCAACTATCCACATTTTTACCCCTCATCTTCCGCATGATGTGGCGCCGAGTAGCTCAGCGTTCGGAGACTTGCTGCATAGGCGACATCTGCATGTGTTGTACAACTTCCGTAGAAAAAGGGCACGGCCTTGTGTCGGTAATGGGAGAACCGCCATTAGGGACCTATGAGAACGATAACGATGTATGATGTGGACTGTGCCCTGCTTGTCAATGTGGATTTGTGGTGAGAGAGTTTACGTAACATAGAAGCCGCTGTAGTTGTACAAAAAGCCAGGGCTAGCCTCCAAGGTTACATGCAAGGAAGAGTGGAGAGCGGCCCGAGCCCCGTGGTTCCGGAAGCTTCATCTACCAATGCCGTGGAAAGAACTGAGGTAGTTAGGGTTCCGAGGGGACCGCACGCGCATCAGCAACTCAAGGAGACTGAAGGATGGTCATGCAAGTCCCTACATAGTTTGCTATTTGCTTTTCCCTTCATATAGGCATCGTAACGAGCCCCGCAATTTGGAACATGGTCAAGAGTGTCTGGACCATTTTGTCTGCATATTTGACAACACTTGTGAACGGTTCTTGTTTAGAAACTTTGCGACTTTCCCTTTCGGGAACAGGACTAGCTCGGGGCCGCTTTTCACTCAGTGATTACTCCCGGAGTTTGGGGATAGACAGAAGTATATATACTGAGCACTCCCGGAGCACTGAACCAGTGCGCCGGAATAATCCGGGATCAATTCCGGGCTAATTCATAATTGCTCAGCTAAGCTGATTACTTTGGATAGTAGATTAATTAAAAATTATAGTACTAAGCTCATCCCTTCAATAATTAACTGAGGGTATAAAATATTATAATATCTCTAAATCTATAACTAAGATCTATTTTTCAAGAAGTGATATATATAACTGTTGTTAAAGATTTTAGCTAATATATAGTTCTTTACTATATAATTCCTAATCTTAAATAAATTACTATAACTTTTTTCTATATAAATATATTGTTGTAACGGAGGATCTACTATACAGGGTAGATAGCCTGTCAACTAGGTAAGGAAACGTGCTGCCATGCTCTATGAGATACATGGTCTAGAGGCGCTTACCAGGAAGTATATCAAAATTATCGGCGAGTCAATTGCCATTTTCAATGTGCTAGAGGCTACTAGAATGATATTTTCAAAACTCCTAGGTAACAGATGCTGGCTGCGTGGCTGTATCTATATAAAGCTTATGAAGGTGCTTGTGCTAGATGAAACAATATTCACATGTGATGGGATTTACCAGGGATTTGGGGAGGATCGCCCCTTTCATATAGAGTTAACGAGGATGATGGCAGATATCCACTCTGAGACCATATCCTCGCTTCGTTCTGAAGGTCAGGGAAGCCAAAACGAACAGATAATGTCACAGAAAGGTAAACAGATCAAATGCTCTAGAGATAGCTATCAGAGTGGGTCACTGACTGGGTGAAACCCTACAGTTGAGCCTTCAACTGAATATCCTGTTCCCGAAGAACAAGCCCTTGAGCCAGAATATCCCATTTAGGAAGAGGCGTTCCCCGAGCCAGAATACCCTATTGCTAAAGAACAGCCTTTCAACAAGATGATATCTGGACTTAGTGTCTCTATCACAGTGCTCCCCGAGGACATTTGTCTATATGTTAACTGGACACATTTGGGAATAGAAGAAAGGAGGCGAAGAAAGAAGATTCTCAAACAGAAACCTTCCGGTTCCACACCGTGATGGTACATACCCTTTCTTGAAGATTGGATCTTTCAGCAGGGCTCGAATGAGCGAGTACTTTATCCAATATAGACAGTACACAGTAATGTCGAGCGCTTCTCAAATATTCATCTTCACCTGATGGCTGTGACTATTAGACTATTAACTGGTCTCGTCAGAGGTCAACCAGAAACTATTACATGTCATTTTAGCTAAACTTGAACGCTTAACATAGAACATTGCACGTATATCCATGCGCAGTCTCTACATAACCCACAGTTGTAGCACTGCGGGGCAGCAAATTGCAATATAATCGTTTATCTAGTTTATCTTAGTCGCGCCCTAGACTGCCTTCCATATCATATCACAGTGGAGTTACTTTTACGACCACTAACTACCTGATACATTAAAAGTATACTAGTATACTCAAATATTCTACATATATTCCGTAGTATAGAGTGTATATATTACTGTAACTAATCCCTTGGCGGGGAGATTTAGAACACACCATCCCGTTTTAAGGGGCAAAACTGAGTGTGCCAAGATCTATATGTCCACAAGCGTTCAACACTAATCATAGTCACCAGTTATACGATGTGTATGGCTCTGTAGGGGCCACAGAGCATGCTTAGTAGTACTACGTATGCCGCGTTTGGTGTTGTCAAGCCGTTCGTGGCATAATGGTCTTTTTAATTGAAAGCGATCACCCCAGGGATCGATTCATCTATAGAAAAATTAATACCTATATTGATGATTCTGGTACTTGGCCTATGTTTGTAAGCTACGGTGTATCTATAATTTTAGAGTGACAGATTTAGCTTACTCTTAATAGATCCTAAGGAGAAGCCCACTAAACTTATACTGATGTTTGCCTTAGATTCCTAACAATCTGTAGCCCTTATCTTTTCTAAGAATTCTTAGATCTGATGAAAGCGACTCAGCCCTTTAAACAGTATAGCAAAAACTACGCGATATAATCGAGCATGAACAAGGAGGCTCCTGTGAGACAGGATTCATAGTTAAATATTCCAAGAAACCACCAGGGTGGGGCCACGCGGGAACGTCAAACATGGGCTAAACTAAGAGAAACTCGAGGGAGCCCTACAACATAATCATCCTATGGTGTAGGAATAGGGAGAGAGAGTTAGCAATGTAGCGGGAGGATAAATCCTGTCATTGAACACTGCCGAGAAAAGGGATGTTTGCCTATAGCTTTCTACACCTTTATTTTGCGGTAGAGGTTCGACTCAATTTCCAAAGTATTATTCGGCTTCTCGGTTTCGCTCGACGTGAGGGATGTCGCCGTAGGGAGACACAGGTAACAGGAGGAAGTGTGCAAGAGACAACGTAGTCAGATCTTTGGAAATAAACTGCAGGGGGCCTCATGATAGGTCCATTATGTAACCAAGACCTCTAATATCAGCCAACTAGACAGTCAATTTCCGTGGCAACTAGTGAAACTAAAACGGGTAGCAGAGACATATAGATCTTGAATATTGTTGAGGTCAGTGCTCTTACTATAATGAGATTATGTGTCCTCATAATTACAACATTTTCCGCAGTTGGGCAAACCGGTATGGTTACCGTGGGACTACAAGAAGTTACACAAGGGCTTTTCCAGCTGCAACAGTGCGAGTTACATTCCCGCCCTACTTACTTCTTTGTACCCACCTCCCATCCTTATTGTGTGTCCCGATCTAGAATTCATCGTTACTGCTAGCGGAATGGAAGGCTCTGGACTTTACGTTTAACGGTTCACTTACGCGACTGGTTGGTGACAAGCAGACCATTCAGACATCATATCCTACATAGCCTGTTCTTAGAAACGCCGAAGAGCAAGCTAAAAAGCCTTTCAAATCCCGGTACTACTAGGAAATTCAGGTAGTAGAGCTTCCTTAGCCAAGTACCAATTGACTGTCTGGGCTGTTCCGTTAGCTATCGTAGTAATGAACTCGGAAGAAATCCAGGCGTCATCACATCGCCACGAGTGCATGTTTCTTCACTTCATTATAGCGCCATCTAATAGTTTATGATTGACTTCGTGCGTCAACGTTGCAACCATACTCCATGTCTCTTCAAAACACAGGGCCGGACATACTATTTTAGGAAACCCGCGACCACAACACGGAAACCATAGGGATCCACCAAAAGAGATAAATAGAAGGTCATTCGCATCTAGAAATGCAAAATTCTGGTAATACAAGCTTATTTCACAGTGTCTGAACAACTATGGCTCCGCCGGAGGACAAAAAAATCTACAGAATTCGCTGTGCCAAGACAGCGAATCAAGTTCTGGAGCTGAACGATGGACAGATATGGAACCGCATCTCTTTGGCGTATGAACAGTATCGTGCTTAACTATATTAGACAAGTACCTGTTAACAATGTTAACTATATTAGACAAGTACCTGTTAACAATGTTACAGGAAAAGAGACACGGCCAAAGCGTCGCAGAAATGGAAAGTCTACAAGACTAGTAACAACGAGTATTACATGGATAACGAAGATGAAGATACTGCATACATATCTCCTCCCGGTATGTATAATTTTCTATTTGTTGAATGCAGGCAGAATCAAGCTATTAGTTTCTGTCACTGGACAACTCACTGTTAATTGAATCTCCTGCTAATTTTGTTCCTGTACAGCTGATCACAGTGACGGCCAACTATTTGCTTCGAATCTCAAGCCGGAGAAGAATGAAATATTGAGATGGCGATTAGCAGAAGACTCCGACGGCTCGTTCAAGTAAGTCCATAGAAAGAAAGTATTGAGGAGTACTAAATGAAGTTATAGGGTAGAAAATGTGGCATTTCGCAATAGAGTAGTGGACGTTGCGAATGACCCGGCCACGCCCGGGCCTGGCGACAAGGCCATTATTTACAAATCCAAAGATGCTCATTTTGAGAACCAGAGGTGGAATTTCGACCTGGTTGACTAAGAAGATCGACCAAGGTATGCTTTGTCCCTCCCTCCCCTTCCTTTGAAGCCACTCTTCCAGAGTGTAATATCTCAGTATGTCTAATTCAGGCCGCACCGTCATATCCGAAGCTTTAGGAAAGACTATGGGGACTGACTTATGGATCTGAAAGATTTCTATTTGGATTTGTGCCTTGGTGGAGGTTTTTTCCTCCTAGGTTTTCCCTCCACTATATTGCAAATGCAGAGGCACATTTTACTGCTACGTATTTAGTCTAATTGCAAATATTAACGGGTCTTCCTTGCTACTATGTTTCTCTGAAAGTATGCAACGTGTAAGTGGAAACGTTTCGATGGGAGTAAAAGAAACCTGTTGATAGTAGCTAGCGTCTTGGCAAGCGTGCGGGGATTTTAACCCCTGAGATTTTTCCCTTTCCTGTAACTATTCAGGCAAGACACTGCCCAATCTACGTCTTATCTCCTTTCAAATGCCATCTTCCCCTGGAATAACAACAAAACCCAAGGAGTAAATTAATGCTTATGTAGCAAGAGACATACTTTCCATGTAATATCGGCTGTTTCCATTAAAACTGTGTAACATTACTATGTCTATGTGCATTCTGGCATGTATTAGGCTACGAGACAGCGCATTGAGGATAAAGCGATAGGAACGTGTCACTGTTGTGAATTGAGGCTCGACCAGATAAACTATAGAGTATAGAGTAGACCTCGAAAGGATCCGTTCTGATCTGTACCCTGATCCGCCGGGTTAGCAAATGGGACAAACAGAAGAAATCTCGTGATAGCCGTCTCTTAGGCCAGCAGGCCCACCCGCCATTCGGCGTGTTTGGTCTGCCTCACTTCAACGTAAAATTTGAAGCTATTCAAGTTCCTATTAGAGTGGCACGGGTTCCCCGCTGGTCCCGATCCGAACCCGCCCCAACCCGGCCCGGGTGCGGGGAACCCGAGCGGGTTTTTCTTGGCATCATATAGTCAATTTTCTAGATTTTTATATAGATCTAGAATATATATATATATATATATATATTTAAAATATCAATTCTATATATATAGAATTAGTAGAGATATAGAGGTTTAAACATTTTTATACTTGACCTATTTAGGTAAGATCTGTGATTAATAAGCAGCACCTTACCTAATTAGCTTTAGCCGAGGCCTAGCGTTAATTCAAAAGAAGATTAATCGTTCTTTTTCTCATAGTGAACTTGGGGATTTATAAGGATGATGAACATTAGATTAATTGAAAAGCAATATGCTTCCATACAGAGTTTATTCTGTAGGTGAACTCGATAATTTACTTGATCGAGCCTTGATTCACAACAGCGATGATCCTAAACACCTTTATACAAGATGTAGGTGTTGTATCTAAAGTGGCGATCCAACGAAACATCAAACGTAGAGAAGGAAGAGAAAGAAAGAAAGAAAGAATTCTATCATATAGGAACTGTGGGATCTTGTGTTATAGGATCAGATTAACAGTGAATACAGCAGTCTTGGTGCCTCAGGCAGGGTTCGACATAGGCCATGATACGGGCGATCTAGGGAACACAACAGGACATTGATATTCTTATGGTCTTCATCGTCATTGTCCAAGAACATAGCCTCGCATGTAGAGCCTCATTAGATTCAGATCAAATATTGTATATAACACCTCGGACTGTTACAGTCATACGTGAATAATACAACCTCCTGAATAGGCCAACCAACAAATTGCCCGGATAGCCCACCTTATTATACAGAGTGACAGAATGTCCGAACCAACCAGATTAGCCAAAGTTTGAAGGGCCAACTACAAACGAAGAAACGATCTACCAGGGTGCAAATCAAATCTTGCGGCCAGTGTAATACTATGTACATACGTAAGACATTACAAAGGCAGTGAATAACCCCAAAAAACCCTACCGAGCGAGCGTTCAACTGTAAAAGATGAACGAGCTACTACTTTTTAAACAGCCTTTATTAAGACAATCCACCCCTTCTTCTCAAGATCGACAGTGCCATTTTCCCAGAAAAACTGCAATCCACCCCCTGGCTGTCCAAACGCCGGCTTAATCAGGCCCCCTGAAATATTGAAGGTCTGTGATACCCGCCACGTCCACAGACTGGGTCTGTCGGTAAATACATGATCGGGTGGAATAGATCTCCAGGCATAAGGAGTACCCCTAGGGGCTAGATACTGGCCATTCTGACCATCGCCAAACCGGTCAATTTCGTATCCCACAGGTAGGAGATATGTTTGGTTTGCGATGAAAATCTCGTTAACCCGTGAGCTACAATTGTAGACTGCGTACCCTTGTTCTTTGGGGTACTGATACTTGATTGTTGTCTTGTTGACGTACTTGTCGAGAAAGTGGTCAGGGCAAGAACCCGCAAACCGGTCATATCCGTTAAAGAGGGCGTTAAATTCAATATCGTCGGTTATGTTAAACTCCGCTGGCCCGAGGAGCTTATTATTGCACAGGCAGGAATCACACTTTGTGCTATTATCTGTGAAGTTGCTCTGCACTTCAGCACAAGATGTATTATTGCATAGATAGGGAAATTTGTCCTGTCCATTGTTAATAGAGTTTGTCGGTTGATAGAGTGGCTAGTTGATACTGCCAAAGAAGATTACCTGGACAACGTGCGCGAGAACTAGAGGGAGCAGCAGGAGGCTGATAAAGCTATACATTATGCGCTTGCTTTTCTTTAGGTCTGCCAATGTAGGTGGGCTGTTAGCAATAGTAGTACACGAGACATAGTGTAGCTTTTATACAGTGCTGACCCGCGCGTACTTACGTCACCATTATTAACCTGGCAGTCCGTTAACGTACTGTAGTTGATAAATAGAGCACTAGAACGTTCTATTTCCATGGTTATGTAATAGCTGTTAGTCCGTGCAATTTCAATAGTTCCAACCATGTTCATTGAGCCCAGAATGATGGTGTCTCATTGGCCCCTGGTGTCTCTTTTGACTTTAGGATGTGGTTTAATGGGGAAAGTCAGTGATAGTCCTAACTCTGGGTTTCACTTCCATAGCTATCTAAAAGCAGAACTTGCCATCACCAGTACCATTACAAACATAGAATTGGCTAGAAAAATAAATAAGAATAGTAAGAAATAGAGCACTTGTATTGGCTATTGCAGTATACGCGGCGACTATCTGATTGTTGTGGATATGTGTGGGTGGACGAAGGTTGGTGTACTGTTTTGTAGCCTCGAGTTATTCAACTACAATCGATATGTCATATGTGGCAGCTGAACGGACTTGGGTTCTCCAGCCCCTGGGAGCCTAAATTACGCAGGTATGAGTTGATGGCAAACACTCCCAAGGTTATTGCTTCGTATCATACTGCACGCGGTCAAAAATCTCTGTTTACATTCCAGTCTAGGGATAATAGAGAGCGTCATAATTTAAAAGTATACATCACTATGGCTGTTGTTGAGAAGTTTGGTCTTGCAATAGCAAGATTACACAAGATTCCCTATGGGATCCCTTATTCCGGCTGTCTCTGTGTTGAATTACGTTGAAGTAGTAGTCTAGAGCAAGGTAACAAAACATTCTCTACGGGATCCCTTGTTCCGGCTATCTTTGTGTTGAAATACGTCAACGCAAGTAGTATTCTAGAGCAAAGTTGTACCGGATTCCTCACAGGATCCCTTGTTCCGGCTGTCTCTATTGAATTATTTTGCCACAATGAGCTACGAGGTCCACTATCCTTCCATAATAGTGATATTATTAACACAGAGTGACAAATATGTATTGGCAAAGTATGGAAAACTACACCCCACTCAAGGCAATGAATAGTGAACAAGGATTACATGACCTCCACAGGTATATTGCTTAGCTTGTTTTATAACAAGGAATATCAAATATATTTCCATTCCTAATACCTAATATTCGAGACTTCAAATCGGCAGTTATGTCTCAGCTTGTGGACCGGCAAGGATTATTACATCCAGTCGGCAGACAAAGTAGGCAAGCTTATTCAACCAGCAAAAGATACGTCGCGCCGCGTTTGCATATGGAACTATATACTTGAAGTACACCATGTGCATAATTGAGCACTAATTATACTGACATTCATAAAGGGATAGTGAAAATAAAGCCTCGCAGAGGTGGACGGCTGAAAATATTAGGAGTGGTGATGAATGGGCTTTCCGGAACGCGGACACAAACGAGTATCTCGCTGGTGGAGGTCTGCTTCTTATATTGAAGTGAATCAATCTGCGGGCTAATCGGTGTTATAGTCGATGGGCTTGACCAGGATGCGAAAACCTCCCGACTTAGCCCCAAAGCTAATGAAGTATTAAGGTGGAAAGTGGAAAAAAGTAAACTAACACAGCCGTATAGTTCATGGAATACGCACTGAATAACCTATGCTAATAGAAGTATAGGATCATAAGCGTGGCTTTTGACAATATGGTGATTGATCTTAAGGGCTCCGATTATAAAAATGGAACGCCGATCATTTTTTGGACAAGTAACAAGGGTCAAAATCAGGAATGGCAGTTTATACCCGCATCATCTTAAGAATAAATTGTTTGGTATTCTGACCAGGACAGCAACTCTTGGTTTCTATGACGGCCTGATATGGGTTTTTTCCCTTTTGACCTAGGCTTCCCCCATATTGTTATGCAAATGCCGGGCCGTTCGGTGGCCACCTACTATGCCTATTGTTGTTAGTATGCTATTCAAATTCCGATGTCCTATTTTTAATTACCATAAAACCTATTGTATTCCTATAATCACGGTTAGGTCATTTTTAATGGCTAGTCACTGGTATCTTTCTTATCTTTGTTTTCTCTCTTCCCTTATATCTAAGTAGCAAGATATAGGCATGGCGAAGCGCGACAAAGGAATTCTGACATGTCACATACCTTCCCTGTGCGCGTCAGGACTGTGGGGAACTGCGGTCCAGGGGCACTAAACGCGAGAAAGGAGTACCCGTCCTCCATTTGCTGAATTGAGTTTCTGACAGCAGACAGCAGCTAACCCAGATGCTCTGAAAAAATCCATGTGATAATTTTCAGGACGGATTATTTCTCCAATATACCTTGTGAAGTAATATTCCCACTTAGATTATTCCTCCTGCTGTATAGGAGAGCCTTATGCGCAACTGCAGCTTCACATATGCAGATATGTCGCTTGTGTTTTACTTTACGGCACTGAGTTCTTGCTTAAAAATGTGGCATCGCGCGTGCGAATAACACAAACATGCCTTCTGATTGCATCTGATTTATCCTGAACACTAGTCATTCTCCTGTAACCGTGGCTCCGCGTGAGCGAATTACTTATTATTATAATTTTAATCAAGTTCAACACCCATATGGAGCCTTTGGCTATTATAGACACACACTCCTTGGTAGTGGCCTAGGGCCATTGCCTCTAGATGGTGTTTCGTGTGAATCTTATATTTTCCTGTGTTATGTGCCTCTAATACAATTATCTCGACACGTCGACGACTACTATGGCCGAACAGAATAAAGTCCAGAGCGATAGTAGACGTTTGCAAAACGTTGTGTTGCAGACAGTAATCCTGGTTGTATTCTACCAGTCGTGGAAAGTTTAGACAACTATGGTACACTGCTGTGTTTTGAAATTATACCGGATTCTGCGGATGGATGCATGCGGACATTTTTCATATCTATGAGACTGCCCTTAAGAACAATCAATCGCGAGATATATAAGATAATTATATAATAGTTGCTACTAATATGACGTTAACGTTACATGGCAACGTTTAAGACGTATTAAGGACCGTAACCCCTAACTTAACCTTGATTAGGTGCCTTATAATTGTGACGTGAATCAAACATTAGAGTTCGCACCAAAGGCTATATATATACTCAGCAAGTTGCAGACCCCAGTTTGCATACTCAATAATGGAATGGCTTATATCACTATAGGACCTGACCCTTCCAGCAAATGGAAGGCAGGGTATGCCGAGGGCAACTGTGGTATGTATCTTGTCACTCAGGCAAGGCTTGAGATATCGAAAAACCGTTCCTCGTAGTAAACTCCGGATTTGATATTGCCGCAGATGTTTTCGGACAGGTGTTGTAAAGATATATTAAAGCAAAGTTTTCGTGTAAATGTCTCTACTACATTTAGCCGCATGTGATTTTGTTCCCTAAGGCACAGTTAACTGAATGGATGCCGTCTTAGATTACATATAAACTGTACTCTATTTTTTACTTTAGTACCTTGGGAAAAGCTATGTTATCATGCAGCCTGTAAGAAACTTGTTGTCTATTTCCACAGTTAGTATGGAATCAGAGAAAATAGCACTCCTCATTAAAGCAGCACTAACATCATGGCTCGTTTTAGCGTTGGCCTCCCATTATTATCAAACTTAATTTCCGGCAAATGGCAGGGATGCCGCCCGGGCCGACCCTGGTTCGTAAAGAAAAGCTTGTCCCACATATAACGTAATCAACAGGGTCAACTATGCAACGGTTTAATGCAACAGATTCTCCGATCCGTAAGCCAAAATGAAAATTTTTGTTGCATTCAACACAACATTGTCCTCTCGCACTAGCATTTGATGCAGCCGCTACTTGTAATTTAGCTTCCCGGACTAAGACAACCGTACTCAGATAGCTTGATGGAATTAGTCCACGATTAGAAACACGCGCCAATAGTCATAAGACTAACTTGATTGAAGGCGAATCACTTTTCAAGCGGCTCTTTGATGCAGATAAACGGGGATTCCCAATTCGGCCGGAGTTTATATGTGGAATGATTCAAATACTTCTCCGCATGCGCTTACAGGATCCTCCTGCAGTTCTTGGTATTAATTGACCTTATACGTTTTTTAAACGCTATGCTAGACTACGTACACAATTCAAAAAACTAATGACCTACAAAAGGCAAAACAGGAGAATCCAAAGGCTATAAAACCTTCCGTTTCAGACCGTACAAGCAGCAATTTAAGGATACGGTATACATGAAGATGATACCTGTAATTTTGATGAGATTGGCTTTGCAATGGGACTCTGCTGTGCTTCTAGGTAAATACTGCAGTTTAGCGAGCGACCATGCAGAGTTATTCAGGGCAACTGCTAATGGATTACAATAATTGAAACAGTAAGTTCAAAAGGTGAACATATACCACCAGTTATTGTACCTGAAGCAAGATGCCTGGTTCCAAGAGCCAAAGCTTGCTAAAGACTGGTAGATTGCAGCTAGCAAGAATGGCTGGACAACTCCAAAAGTAGGTTTCCGCTGGCTAAATGGTGCTATTGTTCATTAGCACGGGGTACCGTCCATTCGAACCGGCCACTCGAGGTCTGTCTGCGTACAGAAGGATATGCTAGAAAGCGACATGGACGTCCGCACGCGACCCTCGGACAGCAAGAGCTAAAACCTAAAGACGATATTCTCGATCAGTTTGTGTTCTGCCAGGAGGTTTGCGAAGTGGATGGGATTCAGGTTAACGTGGAAAAACAACTCTCGGACAGGATTCTACGATACCGAATGAGGCATGGGGGTGAAATTGGGGTTTGAACAGATCACCAAGCCGTACGGTCTCCGTTACAAAGCAGCTAAAAATTTAAGAACGGCCGTGAGTAATCCTCCTTCTCAAGGTCCGCTTGAATCATCATTGCCCATTCGTTTGTTGCGTCACTGATTCTGCGTATCCGCGTTCGATAGGTACACTAGGCAAGGGTCTGTAACACCTTACTACTCGAGTGAAGAATCCTAGTATTGAGTTTACTCTAGAATGGGTGAATTAGTACAGACTACAAAAAGAGAGATTAATTTAGGCATTCTTGGTGCAGTCAGTATATGGAGAATCAATAGACATGTAAATTTGTCCGTTATAGATGATATACTGGCGACAAGTGTCGTACCGAGCTAAGGCAATTAAGTCCTCATCGTTTTAGGCCAGGTTTCTCGTTCGCCGCCAATCCATCTATCTATTCGGATAGGTTCTTCTTGCAAGCCCGAGGAAATCCTGGCCAGCGATCTTTTTACTACTTTCTTCGTATCACCCCCATCCTCTTTTATATAAGTCTGAAAGAGCATCTTCACATCTTCCCCACTTTCAAAAATCGCATTGAAGACCTTATCTGTTTAGTGTATTGGCGTTGGATAATACAAGTTCTATTCATGCTCGTAGTTACCTACAATAAACAAGTAGTTTCAGAATAGCTTTGCCAAACGAATGTCAGATTAATACAACTCGTAAGACCCCTGCATTTGCACGAAGGCACGGGAAAACCCACTTTACTAGGGAAAAAAAAAAACCATACCAGGGCCTTACAAATGTTCAAAAACACAGCGCATGCAAGGTGGGCAGCGTGTCTTATCTAGATACACAGCGTACCGAGAGAGCCGGGAAACGAAGGTCACTTGCAGGTAATGTAAAGGCGTCAATGTTGCCACGGCACCCCTTGTCCCTAAACTGTACTTAGTTATACAATAGCATATACACAGGACTGTGCCATATTTATAAACAAAGCAATCATCGCCTTCGTCAATCATTGCTGACCCAAGATGATATTGCCGTTTATGTATTAGCGCAATTATTATACCATGCACGTACAGAGGCAGATCTAAGTTCGTGCAAATACCAGTATATGTCGGTGTATTTTCACCCTTATAATTAATATCATAGAATGGGACGACCTATAGCCATAACCATGTTACAGACTGGGTATTGAATAACTGTGTGTAGTAATTAGAGCGACAAGTACTACTTGATGACCTTTCGCAGCGGCAGATAAAGCCAAAATGGCAAGTGATAGTGCGGATATTTTTGAGTGAAGCATTGTTACTGTTATTTGTAAGGCTAGTATACTGCTGCAACTTAGATAGTAAAAAATAGTCACTAATAGAAACAGAAAGGTTATTGTGTTATTTGTATAAGCAATCACAAGGGAATCCAATGTATTACCTTTGCAACTTCGACTGTGAACTTGATAGCCCTGATGCATTTATTGACAAGCTGCATCCCTGTTTCATTACTAGTATGCGGATAAGGTAACCCAATACAAGAGTAATTATCATAGACAAGCTGTTTTCGGTTATATGATAAAGCCTTTCTATTTGGAACAAGCCGAAAACAATTGCTCTTTCCCGTAATATCTATAATTATTTGTCCGTCTTGTAGGAGCAGTGCCAATGGTATGAACTACAAAGTATAGGTCTACGGTTTCATAAGATATCATTTATTCATTTAAACCATGTAAAAAAGCCAACTTTTATAACCGGGCAAGGAGTGCAGAGATTAAGGTTAAACTGAAAGGACCACGATGTAAGAAGATAATTTGTTTTACTCCAGTATACATAATTCTCTTAAAATATTACACTTACTAAAATGGAGGCAGTCAAGAAATGGAGAGCATTGAGATGTTTAACAGATCTAGGTTTAGACCAAGTGCCGTAGCTATCTAAGCTATGGCCTCGCTAAAATCTGCAATGGGGTTAAGTCCTGCCTAGTCCGTGAACCGTTTTCTGGCAGGTTCCCACTATAGATTTAGGTCATCGGTTTGTCGCATAACCATGGCTTAGCCCGCTATGAAACATGTCACCTTTAGCATTTCGATTACAGTTTCAATCGCTGGGTTCAACTCTTTAGGCAAAACGGCAAAATGTATAAATTGGAATTTCTACCATTGTGATGTTTTATTTAATTATCTTTTACTAAGATCTGGCGACTTTAATGCCACTATCTGAAAGTTCGGCATAGTAGAAACGTTGCGTAATTTAAGGAGGAAATTACTCGGCAATGAGATTTTCTTATTATCAGTTGTAGAGAGTAAAAATATAGTAACAGGATTACCCTTATGTAAATCAGTTTCTGCATATATTGGATAGTGAGTAATCGTACGATATCCCAAAGCCATGGTCCAGACAAAACTCTCAATACGTCATATATAACACTTCATGCAACATTAGATTGAACAACTAGAGTTTGACAGACCGGAAATAGCAGGAGACCGGCTCTACGCAGTTATCTATGACGATTACCATATCAGTTTATTGGAAACAGCATTGCAACTTAAGTAGATAAATAAGGCTTTTAGGCTCACAGCTGAGGTTATACATATCGTCTTGTATTCTCTTATCGTTTGCCCGTACATCTATTCTTTTTATTTTTCTTCTAATTAACTATTCGGACAAGATCTGACTTGACTTATCTCTACAGATCGTTCTATTATAAGCAGCCAGAATGCTTTACTCTCAAATTCCTGCCCTGGCGCTTGCCATTCTACCTTTGGCTACCACTACCAAGCCTTATACTGCCTATGGAGAATGTGTAAGAGAACATCCTTGTATATTACCCAAGGACTAATGGAGCCAATAACAATAGTTCACTCTATATAGTCAACCCGGAATATGGTTATCCTTAAGATCCTGAATTTGGTGGCTGTACAAACATAGACCGGCCTTTGTAGGTACACCTCTATCTCCATAGCATAATATTTATACTGATATGTGTCAGGCAACATCACCTTGGATCGGCAATTACTTCTAGAGGCTACTACTGTGATGTCTACAGGCACGGATAAAATAACCCACTAAAAACAAAACTAACACTATCCTAGCCATCGAGATTGCTATGGCTTTATTAAAAGAGTTGAGGGACATCAGGTCAATCTTCTGAGTCTTGACCCCCTCTCTGTGAGATGTTATGAGAACTACGAATAGGGGTTTATTGTTTACCCTAGGTGGAATTTATTTCCCAAGGCCCTGTTCTGGTTTTTCCCCGGTCGACCAGGTTTTCCCATGTCCTTTGAGCAAATGCAGGGGCCTTACAACATCTTCGATTATACAGTTACGCTAACTAGTAACATTTAATATTCATAACATATGTTTCTTATCACACTTTATTTCTATAATGCTCAGGTGTCACTTTTTGAGAGGGGGAGAAGGAAGGAGGGGGTGGAAAGATTTTGTGTAGCGGAAGAATAATAATTTAAGCTGTACAACTATATCTTCTATTCAAGACACATCTCAAATTCTATTCACGATAAAAATTGGTAGTGATTCTCATACATCCTTCTGCTGCCCATTTAACGCAACTTTTCTGAATGAGCTAAGCATATACACTGTCCTAAGAGTCTTTATATCCTAAATCACCTAGCCTAGTTCCAGATGAGGTATACCAATTCGATCCGACCGCCGCTCTCCACCCAAGTGAATCCCCTCGATACCCTGGGACATACATATGGGTTTTATGGTACGATGGGGTCTGGACTTGGGAATCGCGTGTATGGCTTTACTTAATAATGGACCATTTAACAGGGTTCTAAGTCGACTTGCTGATATATCGCCTTGCCATTGTGTAGAATGGGGTATACAGAGAGGCTTTAACTGGTAAAATACCAGAATATTCCGCTGTTTGTCCTAAACTCCTAGATGTATAGACCGACAATATGCAGATATAAAAGTCTGACCGAGTGGTGACTTTCTTTAATAATAATAGAGGTCGAGATGTTAAGAGTCTTTCTTCTGTTAAAGAGATAGAAGAGCACTGCTTCTCTACCATTGATAGAAATACTATTATAGGTAGAGTTGCACGCGGGTCGGGTTTTTGATAGGTCTCCCCGCACCTGACCCAAAACCCGCTAGGTTTAGGCCTCCCCCGACCCGCGGGTTCTCCGCCAATACTAGGCTAAACCTAACTAGGTAAGGTGTTGCTTATTAATTATAGACCTTACCTAAGCGGCTGTAACTAACGTAATCCACGGCCGAGCCGGCACTACGGCCGAGCCGGCAGGTTTTCAAACTATCTACCAGTATTTGAAGCTTTTCAACAACAAACGCCATTAAATTTGACTCATTAAAAATATAAAAAAATAGCTAGTTATTAGGGCAATTTCGAATAGTATATCCAATGATCCCACAGCCGCTGCAGCGTTGAGGGGCCCGTCGTCGAGGCACAGATATAGGTTGCTCAGGCTGCTTATTAAACTGTGTATTAAGCTGCTGAACGCGATTTTCTCCTTTCTGTATTATTAAAAGGCTATCGTTCCCTATTATAGTACGTTTCCTAGCTTTTTTCTTATATTTCCGCTCGTTCTTAGCTTGTACAGCCTTGATTTCTTGTTATAAGAGAAGATTGGTATATATAGCCATTTACGCAGCTTTTTCAAGGTGTTGAATATGAGCAATTGGACTACTAGAAAGTTTCTGCTTTGTATTAAGACTATTCTATAGACTGCGGATCTTCCGGTCTAGCTGACGGGTATTCTAAGGAGTTTAAAAAGCAGAGGAAATTGAGCCTTCAGCTAGTAGTGGTATTGGTATACATAGTTAAAAGTTTAGCTTTGAAAGAACACACTCTTGATTAAATAACTTAAGTCCTGCTTCTACAAAACCACTGCAGATCTTCTCTGAAGTAAATACTTTAGTGCGCGTATCTGGATATAGAGATAGAAAATCTTCTTTATCAATATAATTATTGCCGGCAACTATATATTCTTCAAGGAGCTTTCTATATACAAGTTTAAGTGGGCCAAAAATACCAATATCAAGCGGTTGAAGAAGCTGTGAAGCATGCGCAGGCATACAGAGACAGATAATAGTATTCTGCTTACAGAAGTCATCGAAATCAGTAGTCAGATAGCTGCTATAGCTATCAAGAATAAGTAGTCGTTTAGCACCGGTTATATAGCGCTTAGAGCAGGGTTTAAATATATCTCTTAACCAGCAAAAACCTATTTAATCTGTTATCCAGCTATTTTTACTGGTTGTAATCCACCAGTCTTTAGTAAACTTAGGTTCTTGGAACCAGACAGCTTATTGATAGCTTGCTTTAAGTATAATAACTGGCAGTATATATATACCTTTTAAATTGACTGTTTCAATGATTGTAACCTATTTACGATTACCTTGGATAACTCTGTATAGTCGCTCACTACGCTCAACAGCAGTAATTACTTTAGAAGTAGAGCAGAGACCCATTACAAAGCCAGTCTTATCAAAATTCCAGATATTATCTTTATATATACTATATTCTTCAATAGCTGCTTGAACAGTCTTAAACCAAGGTAATATAACTCTTGGATCTTCCTGCTTTACACGCTAATAGATTATTCGTCTTGTATATTATATACAAAGTTCAGAACAATATTTAGTAAAAGAATAAGTCCAGCTAACTTCTAGAGTTACTGTAGGGTTTTGTAATCGTTTACAAAGTAGAATTTGTGCTATTCCACACAGAAACTCTGGCCGAATTGGAAAGCCTCGTTTATCTGCATCTAGAAGCTTTTGTACAAGAGCTTCCTCCTCAAAAATAGTTAATTTATGGCCATTGACACGTGTTTCTGATCGTGAATTAATCCCGCGTAGCCGATCTTGAAGTGTGCTTCTAGATACACCGAAAACCTCTGCAGCTTTAGATTGAGATGAAATTTTTTTACTTTTATAAGCAGATATAGCCATCTGCATTCGGCTTTCTTGTGAAAGTGACATTTTATATAATAATAATAAAGAAATGACGCGTTGGATGATATTTGATGGTGGTGTAGAGGAAAACCTGTCGGCTCGGCCGTAGTGCCGGCTCGGCCGTGGATTACGTTAACTACCTGTAGTTATTAGGCAAGTACACAAGAACCGTTTACTATAGAACTAGTAGGGTTGATAAACTCTCTTCCGGTTCGCTGCAGGCTATCGCTTAGGTGAAGAGAATCTTTACTTATCTCTAGTGTCTATTCCCATGTCTCAGCGGCCAAAGAAAGTCCAAATGACCTCTCCTGGAAGATATACTTTGGTAGTGCATTGGAGGCAAGTCGAGTTTTTTAATGTCATGCTAAGCCTTCACAGGAATAAGGCAACGAGATGGCCTTCTGGTGGGGTGTATAAGGTCCAGTCAATGACGAAGATGGAACAATTCCGCTTTCATCCACAGGACCTAGGTCGACATAGATTGCCGTATCTGTTCACAGTCAAGAGCTTCCTTGTCACGTTTATTGATACTAAAATGTGTTTCACCAAATGTAGCAATATTATGCTTTGCTCTCGTAGCCACAGGTACCGATGATCTGGTGAGTTTATATATGGTAGTGCGATTGCATAGATTTTGGCACAAGCGTAATAAGGGCTCAATTCTCTTTTGGGGATAGCGATATTCATATTACAGCGCAACCGCAAAACCAACATCTTCCCCGACCGGAAAGGGCGTTTTTGAGTGACTCAGTTGTGCTTAATTGTAAGGATGCTATCAGTAGGTACAATCAATCTCAAACCATCGGTTTCTCCTTTTTTACACCAAGCTACAAGGCCAGCAATTCTTTAAGAACCAGGCACATGTTCCAACATGGCTGTGCGATGATGAAACGCAATGTTGCTCTTGGAACAGATGCGTTCCGAAAGGAGATGTTCAGGAGGCCTTGTCAGGAAAATCATATCATCTAGGAGCATTGTACTCAGCGCCTCGCCTCTCATCAGGCTCTGCATGAGGCTTGGTCTGCTACATTGATACCCAAGCCGAATACTTGCGTCGATCCGTGATACAGTAGCAATGAAACCCACAGTCAGCTAATAGGTTCCACTCAGATATGCAGCAATTTTAGCTATAAGGTCTCTTTCAATTCTTGATCACCACATGGCACTTTATTTGTGTTTTTTTTGATTGACCCTGTTACATGGTGATACGCCCAACCTCCCGATCTCTACGAATGTCTGTACGCTTAGCCAGGGTCAGCCTTGCGCGAGAGACCATAGCAAAGGCACAGCCTCCAGTACTTTCTTATGATGGTCTTCGATTTTCCAGGCCAAAATATTTAACTGGAATGTGGGCCAAGCCTGCGTCATCCTCAATCACCTCCATATGTACTCTTAAAGCTATAGCAAATCTGTCAACTATATACGAGTCAGAGACAGTCCATCCTGCTACCCTCGTTGGCTAAAGACACAAAAGTGGCCTCTTCCATTGGGCTAAGTATCGGCAATGTCAAAACTATCTTTGACATGCTAGTGAAGGCATATGAGGCATACAGAAACTCTCCACAGGAATTCAAGGACATTTATCCCAGTACAAATCGCTATAAGCAATGGTACGATGCGTCTATATAGCAGGCAACAATTCTCCTTATAATACAAGTGTAAAGAAAATATTGAAGTCAATCGTCAACGAATGCAATAAGACAGCAACGCATCTGAGACGATTTTAGGGTCAATATCCATCGCTTGCTGGCGGTCCAAATATGAGAGAAAGGATCTATTTTGCGCGTGAGGTTGTTGAAGGTTGGGTTTTGAAGGTATTGCAGCACAAGGCGAGCCTCAACTGGTTCCAGCTACGGTTGAACTCAACCCACAACAGTTCCACCTTCACCTTACCTTTCAACTTGCCATTCAATCCACTGCATGGGATATCGTTGAATTGCTGGTGAGCAAGGGTATAGACCCTAATGGGAAATCCTTCGACATACGACGAGCTAGTCTCGTCGCTGCAGCTGCTCAGGCCTGGAGTACGGTGCAGGTGTTAGCGAAAGAGGGCGCGGGCTTAAGTGTTACAGATGAGGACATTATACTGCACTTCTCTCAGCAGCCTCCTACCCGAAATGGGATATGCTTGGATTTTTGGCAAATTGCGGGGCGGACATAAGAGTGAAGGAACATCCCTCGTGTATTCAAAATACGGTTTTGTCTTACGCAGCAACGTACAAAGATTGGAGTCATGTTAAACAGCTACTCAACGGTGGAGCAGATCCGAACTCCTTGACTTTGAACGGCTACCCAATATTAGTCGCTGCCGTTGCACAACGGCAGTGGAGTGCTGTTCACACGCTTATCACAAGGAGTGTGGATGTAAATGTGCCAGGCGTGGTGGAAAGACTGCTTTGACACATGTACTAAGCTCGATGCATTCTACAGCTAGAAATCAGAGAGTCTGAAAAGGTCTCTCACATACTGAGGGAGCTTTTGCTCAAAGGAGCTATATTTCGCATGACAGAATTGAAACTCTGTTCGAATGGAACAAGCGGGGAAGAAATCTGGCAGCTGAGTTGTTCTCCTCTTCTTGGCTATCTGTTTATGTGCGTTGTTCTTCAAAGAGAATCGTTTAGACTGCTTTCACGCCTTTCTTAATTAACACTCCGAGACACCCGAGAGCCCAGGGTCGAAATTGTCATGTCCTTGATACTCTGCACGTTCATGCATATATCAGGCTTAGAATGTGCAGTGTTGAAGTCTGGGACATTCAGTTAGACATCGTCTAAGAGTGACCCTAGTGAAAGTTCCTCCGATAGCTGGATAAGCCATAAGGTCTATTTACCTACAGCCTTGCGAAATCTCCCAGTACATACCTCTCCTGATAGGATTGAGGAACGCGCTTGAGGGAATTAACCATTCAATATACAGTCAAACAGGGCCTCCGCTTCACAGAATGTGATCATATCGGCTAACCAAACAGTACAAGACCATATGCTCCCAGCTTTTGCGTGTATTATGCATAGCCAGAGAGTAAATCATTACATGGTCGCTATGTACCCCGCTTGTTGTTGTGACGTGGCAGTCTCAGCACGCGAGTCATGGCCCTGGTACCCATGCTCACGGGCGCTATACTACCATTTTCTATCCCTCTCTCTTCCTGCTATTCAACCCTCTTTCTCCTTCACTTTCACTGTACTGCGGATGGTTCTATAATCTCTCACAACATTAGTCCCATCGTGCGAGTGGCCTTTTGACCGGAAGCTCTTGTCTTCTTCTTCTTCATTCTCCTCCTCCTTCTCTTGTTCTTCTTCTGCTTCTTCTCGTATTTTTGTCCCTATTTAGCTTTATTAGGTATGGATAACGGACCACAAAATGGGGACAAGTTGTGGTCCACACCTACCGACAACTCCTTCGATACCTCACCCGGGTTCGGATTCTCTTCCAGAGATCGCAGCAACCTTAGTACGGAGGAACACTGGACACGATGTACACCCTCAGTACAGGAGCCAGAGCCCGAGCCTAAGGCTGAACCAGAAACAGTAGCAGCACCAGACCCGGAACCTACATTCGCAGCTAAACTGCCAGATGATCCACTCTATGATAACTGGAACAATATCTGTGCCAAAGATAGGAAGAAGCGAACGAAATCACTTACAAAGAAAGGATTGCCTATTCCTGGAAAGGACTTCCAATGGCCTCCCCGACTGCAGGCGCTTGTAGTGGAAAGTCCTGAGCCACTGCCACAGCTAGAGCCAGAATCCGAACCAGCAGCAGAGCCGGAGCCGGAGCCTTTGGCCGCAGCTAAAATGCCAGATGATCCACTCTATAATAACTGGGACGATCTCAGTGCCAAAAATAGGAAGAAACGAGAGAAGTCACTTACAAAGAAAGGATTGCCTGTTCCTGGAAAGGACTTTCCATGGTCTCCTACTCCAACCCCTGAGCCTGTCATCGAAGAGCTCGAGCCTCAACTTGAACATCCTGCGCAACCAGAACCTGAGCCAAAACCAGAAAGCCCGAGGCCAGCCTCGTTCCCTCCTCAATCAGACAGAGCCCTCTGTGCCCAAAGTGTAGCTACAGGATCCAGCTCTCTCCTTTTCTTGCTATCAAAGTAAGCTTTTCCTAACCTTCATTTAAATTTTTATCTAATATGATAAAGGATTCGGGATACTGGGGCATTTTCGGACCTGAAGATTAAGTGTGGATTGTCAACTTTTAATACACATTGTTGCATTGTGTGTTCACAGTCTAGCTTCTTCGAAACGGCTATCCAGGATGGATCAAAAGAGATGAGGATTATCGATCATCCTTTCGTCGTCAAAGCGATGCTTGACTATCTCTACCGGGGGGACTATGACGACTACGAGCTCGCCGCTGAAGTAAAGGGATCCGGAGGGCAAGGCCCCACACTCCCTACATATGTTAACGCTATTATGCATGTTACTGCTGACGTGTACGCCATCAAAGGACTTAAAGATCTCGCCAAGAAAAGGCTAGTATCAAATCTGATACATGAGTGGAACGATGCGGATTTTATTGAACTTATTGAATATGTCTATAGGCCAAATAATCCTGCAAATTCTACATTGCAGAGTATTTTAGCGCAATTTGCCGCCCAGCATGTTTCTACTCTCAGAGGCTTCCAGTCCTTTCACTCAGTTCTTAAGAAGTTACCTCAATTCATGTACATATTCTCAGGCGAGATGATGGAGAGGCTGGCACGACTGGAGAAGGAAGCTTTGTAGGCGTTTATGCCTTCCTACACCCCAAAGGCTTATTCCGGTGTGGCCAAATATGGCCGTTGGTAAGCTACAACCCAGAAGTGGGTTGAGAGGAACCTTCAACGCAACAGTTATCCTTAATATCACAATAGCTACTATAGGTGCATCTTCAAGCTAAACGGTCTCCTCAGGACTTTGTCATTCTAGTTCTGAGTCCTCCATCTTCCTATTCATGAGTCAGTTAGCACTGTACTAACCGCACGAGAACTGTGAGATATGTCTTCCTGTTATCCCAGATGAATAAGTATATCCTGAAAATCACTTTCAAAACAGTCAGTAATATAGGGAGTGTGAAATATAGGGGTGGGTGTCTCATGATGTGGAAGGCTTGAGACTTAAAGAACAGCGTCACAAGCTAGACGATAGGAATTACATGTATCCCGATTAGACCTGATGAGAGCGACAGCACCCTTGGATATCTTGAATATAAAGAGCAAAGTAAAAACAACACTAAAGGGAATGGGAAACCAAGGAGCGCCTAAGCCAACCTAAGCGTCAGGAAGCCTGCCGACTATTGATCTCATTACATGCCATCATAAACATAAACCGTACTTGCAGAGAATGGTAGAATCGCAACTACGGGCATTTCTTAGTGTTCCCAACTGGCTCCCCAAAGTACCACCGGCCGAACTCTCTGATAGCAGCTTCGTTCTTTTTATGCAGATCAAAAAGCCGGGATGGGCGTACTACTGGAGAGCTACCGTTGAAATATGCTTCGACCAGCCTAACATGCTGGGGTCCCATAAACGGAAAGGGAACCTGTCAAACCGCACTGCATTTAGCCTTTTTGTTTTCTGAATTTGTTCAAGGGCTGGTAGGTGAAGCCTAATTACCGGTGCAGTCATCTGGTCGATGAAGCGGGCTCGTCTCATTTGCGCGATTATCAAGCGCAGGGCCATCATTACCTCGCCTCCCAGAATTGTACCGTCGGCACCGTTCAGATTATTGTAGATCAAGGCTTTGACGTGTGGATATGGACCCTCCTTGACCTGAGAAGCGTGTATGGTTACAACTGGGGAACTTGTGATGACCGAAATCCGCGAAATAGAAGGGCTTATCGCCAATACTGTTTCTTGTGTGAGAAACCAAGTCCAACACGTGGACAAGGCGGTAGGAAAGCATTGGGGAGAATTACCCGATATTGGACCAGAGTCTACCGAGACCCTCGTCCTTATCGAACAAAATACAGGCATCGGTATAATGAGCAAAATAGTCGAGCATTCTACGTGCACAGTCGATTGGTTGACTGAAAACTGTGTCATTGGGGTCAAACTCAGAGAACCCCGGCGGCGTTTTTTGGTCATAGGAGTCATCTGGATGCAGGACATGTAGTAAAGAAGGTAGGGTTGAAGTCGGAGCTTTCGTCTAAATCCATAGGCAGGATGTCGATATTATCCGTCTTCCCTTGATGTAGATCAATTCGTGATCTTTAAGACCTGCAACATAGTTTGTGAGGGCACGTAGCGCCTTTCGTAGTTCCCGGCGCTTTGGAGACTCGGGCGCAGGCATGATGGATGTAATAAAGAGACGCGAAGAGGCAAATTTAAAGTCCCTTGGGGTCGTAAAGAGGAGATAACGATGACCGTCGCTATGGAGCGAGTGTCCTTTATACCCAGTAACCCGGATGAAGGCCTCTTGGGTCTTGCAGAATGTTCTTGTGGTTTGCCGCCAAGGCGGTGATCGTGACGTTGGTTGCTGGACGTTTTGTGAGAGTCCTTTGTATTTCCGCGATACCCAGTCACCGTGTTTCTAATAGAATGCCGTGCGTAATATTCCCTCTATAACAAGGTATATACTAATACTTTTCGCTTCAACCCAATAATCAGCATTTATTTCTAAACTCCTTGCTAGTACTTCTGCACTACCTAGAAGACGGAATAGAAATGCTATACACCGCTTATAAATCTCAGGAATGCGTAAGCTAAAAAGCATGGAAATTTCCTTAGTCTAAACATAGATCAAAGAGATACCTCTCCATATTCCTTTCTTATAAAGGCACTTACCACTCCAATGCCACAGGCTCCACCCCGTGGAGGGGAAATAACCACGTGTAACTGGTGTGTAGTACAATAGGCAATCATAAATACCCGCCGATGGCCCTGTACACTCTATTTATCTTGTTTCTTCAACTTCCTTTTAACCCTATCTCGTCTTATATTCTGAGTCGTCTGCGAGATTCGATTATATCTGTCCAGCTAACTATCACCCCCAGAGCGGTTAACACTTCGAAAGAATGCCTTGGTACATGATTCTACCCATGATTAACTCCAAAGGCCCCACGAAAACCCGTGCGGAGTTGATCAAAGATGCTTTGTGTCGTGTTGAGCACCATCTCCCTAAGCCTATGTGGCTGGACGATTATCACCCGGAAGGTATATACGACGGTAACGTTATGATAATGTTGTCGTGTGAGCAGTCAATACCATCTGACGATGATGCGAAGAGATGTACTGTTGAAAAGCTGAATCGGTTTCGTGAAATTGAGCAAAGTAAAACTGTAGGACATATTATAGGCTGAGGTGGTCTTTGTTCTCTTGGTATCTTGCCATTTAGTTTGGTTTTGGAAGACGAGACGAATGTAATTGGGATGGAAAAGAAAAATGGACGTTAAGAATGAAAATGCGTGAAAATATGCCATGCAGCATGCTTGTACTTTCTTCCTCTATTGCTGTTACTGATATATCTGAGATTGTCCCTGTGAGAAGAAAGAAGGAAAAGAGTAAAATGGTCAAGCAGATCATAATAAGACCATATGATACTTTTTCAATTTTCAAGTATACAAGGTCCATGTACTTCTACTAGAGGGTGCTGTTTGTTAAAGGTCTAACACGCACGCGTTGCGCTGGGAAAGCTGGATTGAATCGGGCCAAAGATCTCCATAACCCATAGTGCCCACGCGAGTCGTGCTACACTTATTTCGTCACTTCTCGATAGAGGGGAAACTCCTGTTTAAACCTACTCCAACATTTCGGTAACTCTTGAGACAGGTATATTGCTACGTATCGTTGGAAAGTAGTTGTCTAGCATCACTAAGTAGCTGTCGAATCTTAAATGTATAGCAGAGATAACTATATGTAATAAATAGAGTCAGTCAATGGGTTCCGGCATGGGGTTATCTCTTCGATAATCGGAGTTCTAGATTATAATATAGATACCGCAGTGAGTCTTTATGAAAAAGCCATCGTATCTCGGTCACAATCCTTGTCTTGTAGGCCTATGCGTTTGATATGACGCCTGGATTAAACATTCAACAATATAATCGGTCTTGGGGTGGAATATTGCACACAATAGGATAGCGGTAGCGGCGCATAGAAGATTATATGAGCAGAACAATGAATATTCAGGAACAGCCCATGTGGCAAAGTCGACAAATTGATCACCGATATTGGCGTCAATTGGAAGATTATTTTGAAATGTCATATACAAGGAAAGCCCCATATAAAGCCTCTCGGTGATTCTTGGTGATTTCCAAAGGACTTCAGAAACACCAAGAACCCATTGATCACGAGGGGTATCACCGTCGCTCCCGGCACATTCATTCATTATAACCTATCTTTTACTGACCCAGGAAGTGAAACATGGCAGTTACCTTTGTTTGGATGTGTAAAAAAGGGAATATTGCGCTTACATTGTGGTTTCGTGTCTCAGAATATATGTGACTCTTACCGGTATATATGCCCACTGGAAAGATATATTCTACATGAGAATATCTTGCCGCATAGAGATCAGTATAGATAGCTCCAAAGAACCCATGAAAGCGAACATATTTTGTATCCCAACCTCTCAAGCTTCCTTCGGTTTTCTATATACCTTTCGAATCACGGAAGACTTTGCGTACCTTAAGGCCAACCAACAAACTATCACAAGTCAACCTTCCTTTGAATGTGCCAGAAACTTGGAATACAAGTTTATCTTCAAAGATCGTCATGGCCTGGGTGGGCTGAGAGTTTCTTGTAACCCTAACGAGTTTCTGGTTGAGCTAGTTAAAAAGAATAGAAGCCGGGAACCAACTGTACCAGATACGGCGGATTTCGTTATTGGCATTGTCGAAGATCAATTCTACACAGAGGACGTGTGCCTGAAACGATGGGAAAAGATGGAAAAGGTTGGAATCGTGACATGGTTGGAGGAGTTGGGGGAGCAGGGCTCAAAGCAACAGGGGGCATGGTCGAGACTTGTCAGAGAGTTGGATGAGAACGAATGGTGGGGACTTTTCAATGGCTTGAAACGACTGGTGGAACTCTTGGCCGCGAATTAGTTGGGATTGTATTGATGTCATTCATTCTTCTTGTAATGAACGGGGGAGGGGGGAATAAAGCAAAATGGAGGAAGATATCCTGCAAATTCCTGAATCTATTGTGTTCAACAAGGCCGTGCTTTTGGTTATTATTCTAGTTCATTCTTCTTCAAGGATGGCGACTAATGTAGAACGAAACGCCTTTCAATTTTAAGACCTATTCTTCTAGTAAGTTGCATATGAGTTTAGGCCTACTAACTTAGAACCGGATCAAGGTACTCGATGAAGCAGAGGCTGTCGTAATTAAGGATCCAAATTATTATAGCCTCGTTGTATATATGGAGGACAAGCAAGCTGATAGGGTCTCATACTACGATTACCTCGATTATGCGATTGAAGCTAGATCAACATATCGCAGTTTAGTTTTGTCTAAAGCCTACTGGTCATGTTCCCACATATACTGCACCATAATCAACTGTTCTCGTTTAGATAGCTGGCTAAGGATGAAGCTCATAAAACGCTAGTAGCTAGGCGACTGAAACAAACATCTCTAAGGGACCGAGATACTATGCCAATAGTCTCTAATTCTATATAATATAGATAGCTTTAAGCGGCTTTCCCAGAGCAGTCTATTGCCTATTGTATCAATTCATTAGACAATGCGCGTATCCACCATGACTGCTTCGGACCGCCGTGAATCAATGTACATGCAATTGGAAAAAAGGCAGCCCGGTCGCCATTCCTCTGCAAAGCAACTGTGTGGTAGGAGGAAACCTAAGCATCTACTGTAAGAGTAAATACTTAGAGTCCAATAGGCTAATAGAATCTTGATTGATTGACGGCAATTTCCTATCGAGTGGATGCCGGGAATTTTACTGACCTAACGTAATCAATCGGAGAGCTGGACTAATCTAAATCAATAATGGAGATCATCGGAAATTTTCCTCTTCGCCTTTCATGATTAGTGATCAAGTAGGGCTAATCTCACCACCGCAGTGCATCAACCCCTCCCGGCCACCGTTACAAAGCATCTGAGAACTAAGGGCGATGTTTTCGAATCAAGAGATGCTCTCCCAATACAGAATATTCATTCCACGCAACAGAATACCGTGCTCTCCACTAGATACGATGTTCCAACCTTATGGGGAACGCCCTTTGCCACGAAAATAGTGAGATAATCTCCAAAGCGGGTAGAGTCTCAGCAGAGTCATTCCCCACCTTGGCCACGCTTAGACTAAGATTGACTCTAATAACATGAAAGAGTTGGTATTCAAATAAATATAAGTAAAAACACAACATCTACAGGCATATAAGACACAGCTGGCGTATGGACGGCTGCTTCTCCTAGCAGATCATCCGCAGATGCCGAGGGAATTAGTTAAAAAAATGCGCCCATTCCGTCAAAAGCTACATTTCAAGTGTGGGCGTTGATGATATGAAGCAGCGAATATAAAATCTATGTCATAAGTTATCCGTTTAAACGGATGGAAGAGAAAAGGCGGGTGGGGCTATGGGGAATCATGAGTCAACACAACCCGGGGTAGAGATGAAGGATGTAGTGCATGACATTTTACACCAAGAGTGATTGGTTGTAGAACTCAGTATGATCTGTTGAGAGTATGGCCTGGGCAGCTAGTTGGTTGAACTCTTCGAGCCGAAAAGCGTATTATTCTTCCCAGCTTACCCTAACCGATCCCCGCCAAATGCTAGCGGGCCCGTAAGTTAAAGCCTAATCGTGGCTTCAGCCACTAAAGATGCCTCGTCCTTCGGCTAGAAATACGCAACATATCGGGATTAGTGATCCAAAGCCGAGAGAAAAGATTACTGAAATGAAGTATACTTGAATCGGTTGAGGTTCTCAAATCCTGTAGATTTGGCACGATTTTGGGTGACAAAATTCCCTCATATGAATTTAATCCTTCTTCTACGATTCATACAAGCCCAGTTCCGAGTACCAAACGTAACTGTACCATAACGATTCCTTGAAAAGCAAGGAGCTGTTATCTGACCCCTCCAGTCCTCCAGTCCAGCACGTTGGACGAAATCTAAGTCCGGTTACCTTCAGCGATTCTATTATCACTGTCCATTACCTTGCGCCTACGGTAAAATGGATCAGGATAATGGCAATGCGCCGGCAGACACCATTATCAGCCCGTGCCTGACGCCAGACTCCCAAGTTGAATTCCAGCAACATGAAACTACCGGTGTGAAGGCAGCCAAACCTCCTTCCAGGAAACGGGGTCGTCCTCGTAAAGCCCTTGGAACTTGGATGGACAAAAATAAGAAAGACGTGCGTCAATACGCTTTTAGTTACCCTGTGAAAACACCTATACTCACGCGTTACAGCGGCGACGGACACAGGTCCGCCTGGCGCAAAGGGCGTATCGCTCCCGTAAAGAAGCCAGTGTTGAGTTTCTAAACAGACGTGTTGCACAGTTGGAGGCTGCAGCGCAGAAAATGAGCGAGGCGATGATTACATTCAGTGATATTCTGCTCCAATCCGAGGTTCTCACATCACATCCTGAACTCACTGAGCATCTGCGTGAGACGGTACAGATATGTCTATCTTCGGCCAAGGGCATTAGCGAAGAGGATAACCCAAGCACTGTCACGCATGATGAGAGCTCTCGCCTTTCCTCTCTCTCACCAATCTCGCCAGGCTATCTACCTCTGTCTGAGGGAGAAAGCCCACCCTCGCTCTCAACAGTTCAGCCTTCACCATGCCTTATGGGATATCATCCTAGCAGCCTATTCTTTTTCAAACCTGGCAATGTCGCTGAAATGGAAGTATCATACTTCACAGAGCAACTAAGGATCGCCTGTCTATACGAGGGATTATTATTACTTGACAATTCCTCTGTCCCTTTAACTCGCCTAAAAAGACCGTTTCGGTTACTTTTATCCCTTTTCACTAGGGCAAGTATCACATGTATCTTCAGGAGCGCCTTGCATGCTAGGCTAAACAAGAAATCGTACATGAACTTCAAGGGGGTTCCGTCTTGCCTACCCAGTCATGCTGCGCAACCATCGACTCAAAGTCAAATGACAGAATGTCAGTCAGACTTTGACCAAACACAGTCAACCAGTAGGAGTCCATTACCCAGCTTCAACCCGCAAAATCTAAGGGAAATCGGCGGAGATTGGTTTGACGTCCAAGACTTAGCGAACTACTTTCAGGAAAGAAATGCGCGCCTGTTTGTTCGGCCCCCTAAAAACATGGCAAATTCCTCCCAGTCGGTGGTCAACGCCCGAGCTCTGATAGTTGGTGAGTCTACTTTTTGATCTTTTGCTCTGATGATGACTCCGTGCCTAATTTTACTAGCGCTGGTAGGCAAGGCAATGTGCCTCGGCCACAGTCCTGGTTTTCGACGTAGCGATGTGGAACAAGCTATTAGCATATGTACCTGGCATGGAACAGTGTGAAAAGGATCTGTATATGCTTTACTCATTGAATGGCTTTAATATATCTCTAGTACAGTGTTAGTCCGCAAGTAGTGAATCAAATGCGCCACCCATCCACTCTATGCCGATCACTTCGTCATGAGGAAACGTGGCCGGAACGGTCCTCAAAGGGCTGGGTTGCGAAACTCATGTGTCCCTTCGGTGATGTTTTGCACATTGACAGAAGATATCTATTAATATTATATGGTCCTTCAGACAGGCTAGAAGCAATCATACGTTGGCTCTTTGTCCTGCGTTTCTGCAAACAAGCAACATGCCTTGATGACAGATCTAAGACACTACAAACTCAAGATAAGATAAGGTTCGTGGTAGAATTAGCGGAGGCAAAGGGGGATTCAAGAGACTATTTCTGTCCAACCAGGTAAAGCTACTGAACTCTCAAATTGTAGTGAAAAAAGAGCATCATTCAACGTTGCAGTGGCGTTGCCCTGCCACATGCCATGGGGACAGTCCCAAGGGGTTTAGAATTTGCGGTGAGGTGTACTTGGTGGGTCCCGTCGACAGCTGAACCGGGGGTGCGGAAAGTCAGGAAGTCTGCGGTCAAGCCGTCTTTTCTCGTTTTTTGAATACTTTTAAGTGAATCCACGAGGGGAAGTTGGTTGATACCATTTGTTTTGAGACTGAGCCACGTTTCTAGAAGGCAGCGATGAATTCCAGAGCAGATGACAGGTAAGCCCTACGGCTCAGCCACACATCGAGTGCGTAACGTGACATCATGGCGTGCATGGGCTTTTACCATACAGTACGTACCTTACTGCGGGACCATAAATAGATCTGGTCTGATGTGGGGTATTGTTTACTCAGTGTATTATGTTTCTTTTTCCCCTCATCTCAACATCAAGTACTACTCAATTCAGGTGGGATGCACAGCCACCATTCCAGATATTTCGTCTGCAGGGAGTTACTATTTGGGAATATAGGAAACAATGAAGATGTTTCCATAGTAGTGAGTATTATTGCGCCATTTAATTGTAGAGTTGGATTCCGAGTGGTGATTGTGATACCCGCCCACACTACTCCGTAAGTGGCAGCCTAATAGAAATGGGCCATTCAGCTGGTGTCTCGGAATGGCGGGGCAATGGGCGGGACTAAATTAATTACGGTCAAGTTGATCCTCTTTACATCTTTCTCACTCTGGTTAAATACTGATAATTCCCCGTTCTCTTTCTCCTCTTTCTTTTTTGTAAAGCTCTCTGCAGGTTTTCTACCATTCCTGCTGTGTAGCATCCGTCAATCCTTTTTATTGACTATTCCACCCGAGTCGCAGATAGTCAGCGACGGTCATGGCCAACCGAGACGACCACCTGGCCTACGGCCATTATTACAACGAAGATGGGACTCGTGGCGGTCAAGGTGAAAGTGCGAGGGGTTTTGTTGGAGATACTTTCAAGAAGCTGAAGGAAACTTATAAAACCCATCATTCGCAGCAGGGAGCTCCCAGGCCCCAGCAGCCTCAAGGCCAGCAGCCTCAGCCCCAAGGATCCAACCAAGGATACTACGGTGTAAGCCAATTACATTACCGATGTGCCAATGGTACCGCAAGGCTGACATCCATTAGGGTCAGAACTACAATGAGCAAAGCTCGTCGCAGAACACATACGGCCGTCCTCCTCAGCCCCAATATCAAGATCCTAACAAGCCTCAGGGCAGGCCCCAGAGCAAGCCGCCCAAAGAAGATAAGCTCTCCGGGCTGTTTGGTAAACTCCAGGGCGCTGTTGCAGAAATCGGAAATGATCTCGGTCAGCGTATAGGAACCGCACTCGACCCAGAGGCGTACGCCGAATATGGACAGGTAAAGCCGCAGACACAGCACAGATTCGGCAGTTTCTCCCCAGACCGACAAGGCAACGACGTCAAGTGGTATGTGGACGGATGTTCCTACTTCTACGCCGTTTCGAAGGCGTTAGAAAGCGCAAGAGAATCAATCTGGATCTTAGATTGTAAGCCCCTCTGTCCTCTCGATAATCGTACTTGAGGCTTTGGCTAATAATCCTCCAAAGGGTGGCTGTCTCCCGAGCTCTACTTGAGACGACCTCCCACGAAGAATGAGCAATACCGACTGGATCGGATGTTGCAGTCAGCAGCGCAACGTGGGGTAAAAGTCAATATCATTGTGTACAAGGAAGTCACTCAGGCATTAACTCGTATGTACTACGTTGGGCCTCGAGCAAGGCGTTATATAACAATTATCATTCCAGTCATGCTAATTTGACCAGTCTCTTCTCATCATACCAAGCACTGCCTTGAAGACCTTCACCCAAATATTGCCGTGTTCCGCCATCCTGATCATCTGCCGGACCGTCAAAGTTTGGCCGAGGACATTTCTACGTCTCTTCACAACTTGTCCTTAGATGCGAAAAACCTCGTCCAAATGTCAGGAGATGCCATCAAAAACATCTACGGTATGCACGACGATGTTGTTCTCTACTGGGCACACCATGAAAAGCTTTGCGTCATCGATGGAAGGATTGCATTCATGGGAGGTCTAGATATGTGTTTTGGCCGTTGGGATACAAACCAGCACGCACTCGCCGATGTCCACCCGGAGGACATCAACGAGAGCGTGTTCCCAGGCCAAGACTATAACAATGCCAGGGTGCTCGATTTCCAGGATGTGTCCAATTGGGAGAAGAATCAGCTCGACCGAAAGACAGCCTCCCGCATGGGTTGGTCTGATATCTCCGTGAGCTTGCACGGTCATGTCGTGGAGGATTTGCGGCGACACTTCATCGAACGTTGGAACTTTATCTACGATACGAAGTATGATTCGCGCAAAGACGCGAGATACTCCAGGCTCACATTGTACGGTCGACCCAGCTCATCAAACCGTCCACAGCAGCCGGGTGTTCAGCAGCAACAGGGTACATCTCCCCGGCCCAGCACTAGCAGCCAAGGGGCATCTAGCTACCAGCAACCTCCGGCATCGCCACAGCCGGGTCTGTCGGCCAAGCCCCAGGCACAGGCAACAAGTAACCAAGCCTACCAGCAATCAGCCACCTCGCCGCAGCCTGGCCTTTCAAGCTACTTTACTGCCTCCACGGCAAATAACCAAGCTGCCTCCAGCCCCCAGCAGCCTGCCTCTGGCGCTCCACAGTCCACGGATAATGCCCAAAACTACACTTACACTGGGCAATCTTTCCCACCACCTCCTCCTGGGCCGCCACCATCTCAGAGTCCTGTTCCATCTCAGGGTCCAACTCAGGGCCAAAGCCAAACACCAGGCCAAAGCCAGGCATCGTACTATGCACCTCCTTCGACCCAAGGATCGTCGCATCCTCAAGCTCCGTCTCAAGGACAAAGCCAAGCACAGTACTACCAACAGCCGCCCTCTCAGACACCCACTCAGGGACAAAGCCAAACGCCATACTATGCTCCCCCTCCGACCCAGGAGCAAGCGGGACACGACCAACCACCACAATACGCAGGCCACACTCCTCTCCCAACCCAGGAGAAACCACACTCTCAAAATGCAACTCAAGGACAAGGTCAAGCGGGGCAAGGCCAACCACCACAATACACAGCTTACGGTCCTCCACCAACCCAGGATCCGGCGCACTCTCAAGCTCCGGCTCAAGGACAAGGCCAACCACCACAGTATGCAGCTTACGGTCCTCCCCCAACCCAGGGGTCGTCGTATTCCCAGACGCCAACTCAGGGGCAAGCCCAGGGACAAAGCCAAGCACCATACTTCCCTCCTCCCCCGACCCAGGATCCGGCGCATTCTCAAGCTCCAGCTCAAGGGCAAGGCCAACCACCACAGTATGCAGCCTACACTCCTCCCGCGGGCCAAGAGCCGTCGCACTCTCAGACACGTGGCATTGATGACCATTACGAGGGCACGCGCGGACACGGTGACAGGGAAAGAGGTTCGGGCCTTATCCCCCGTCGTTTCCGAGATGAGTTCACTCAATACTCAAATGTCCTTCGTGGTCAATTGGCTGGCCAAGTCCATCAGTACCAGGATCGTCTGAGCTCATTCGGGCATCCTTCTCAGCCTCGCGGCAACATGTGCTGTCAGATTGTCCGTAGCTGTTCTAAGTGGAGCAATGGCACACCTACCGAACATTCAATTGCCGATGCGTATGCTGCGATCATCCGGAACAGTGAACACTTCGTGTATATCGAGAATCAATTCTTCATTACAGCTACTGGCGAGGACTCCCAAAAGCCGGTAAAGAACCAGATCGGTGCTGCGATCGTCGAGCGTATTTTGCGGGCAGCGCGTGCCGGGGAGAAGTGGAAGATGATTGTGGTGATTCCATCTGTTCCCTGCTTTGCTGGTGACCTGGCAGATGACTCTACTCTCGGCACCCGGGCTATTATGGAGTTTCAGTACAACTGCATCAACCGTGGCGGAAACAGTATCATGGAGCTGGTTCATCAGGCGGGATACAACCCTATGGATTATATCCGGTTCTACAATCTCCGTAACTACGACCGTATCAATGTTAGCGGTCCGCTCGTCCAAGCCGAGCAGAGAAGTGGTGTCGACTATGAAGATGCTCGCAAGCAGCACGACGTCAATGTTGTTGGGCAGGGTGGATATGGTCCAGGAGCTCCCGCTCCCCGGAGCGCATTCGATACCACGGCTCCTTTCCAGCAGTATCAGCAGGGTGCTCGCGAGGCTCCTGGTGCCAAGACTGCCTCTGGCCGATGGGACAGTGTCAGTTCGTGCTATATGCTCAATGGAGAGGATATCCGCAACGTCCCTTGGGATGGCCCTCCTGAGGCCGAGATTGACGCTTTTGTAACTGAGGAACTCTACGTTCACTCAAAGGTATGTTTATTCTCTCCCGTCCTGGCTTGATTTCATGCACTAACGGCACAGGTCATGATTGCCGACGACCGCGTGGTTGTTTGCGGTTCTGCCAACTTGAACGACCGGTCTCAGCTTGGTGATCACGATTCTGAGATTGCTATTATCATTGAGGACTATACTCCTCTTCAGTCCACCATGAACGGCAAGCCCTGGACAGCTAGCCGCTTTGCAGCTTCCCTGCGTCGCCAGCTGTTCCGCAAGCACCTCGGCCTTCTGCCGCCACAGGATTACCAGCGCCCCGATGCCAACTTCGAGCCGGTTGGTGTGCCCAATGACTTTGACTTTGACGCTCCTGAGAGCCGGCTTGTGGCAGATCCGTTGGCGGATACTCTTCATAACCTGTGGAACAGCCGGGCGAACACGAACACTGAGGTCTTCCGCAAGGTGTTCCACTCTGTTCCGGATGACTGCGTACGCAACTGGTCCACGTATAAGGAGTTCTATGGCTACTTTTTCAACAAGGCGGACAAGCAAGCGTATGGCGAAGAGAAGGATGCGCCACCCGCCCGGTACCGGTATGGACACGTTGTGCGGGATGACTTCCCAGGCGGTCCTGAGGGGGTTCGACAAGTCAAGGAACTGCTCAGTAAGGTCAAGGGCACGCTCGTAGAGATGCCGTTGATGTTCTTGATTGAAGAGGACGTTGCGAAGTCGGGATTGGCATTGAACGATATCACGGAGCCGCTTTACACATGATCTAGCTAATGTCGCTTTTTGGTATTTTGCGTGGATTCTTTCCATTGAGATTCTAACTAAATGAATTTGGCTATTTGCTTTTTTGGGATGTTAATCTATGCTTTCAATCATTGAACCATTTAGTTTTATGCGTACCTTACCAAACCCGGTTATTGATGCCAAGACTCTTTCATACCTTCATATTGTTCTTGGGACAACAATATATCCAGGCCTTTTCGCAAGGGCTCGGGATTGTTCCTCCCGTACGAAACTACTGACTCGAAATCTCCACTATTTGCCTCCCTCTTCCTCGCTGTGCCCGAAATAGGAAAGTATGTATCTGTACAAGCGGCTCATGTGGGCCACGTGCCGCGGGACAGAGAAGCCGCCGACTGAGATACGGGGATCTGGGCCCGCTGGAAGCTCTGCGTTAAAGACCGAACGTAGGAATCTCACTGGATAAAGATAACCGACTGACTGCATTCACCGAGTCGCACTGAAGAAAGAAAGGCAATGTTGATCAATACCGCCTTTGCCACCATCTCTCCATTCACCGTCGGGAAGCCGCCATCATGATTGGCCTTCGCGTCGAGAACAATATCAAGAACGCCCCGACGCCGTGGGCCAGTCAATGCATTCACTGAATCCCCAATTAGCTTCCAATTGACCTGTCGACTCCTCTCCTGCTTTGCTTTCTTTGTCCGCGGCCTATCAATGTTTGGCCACACGAACCCGTGGTGCTGAATGCTTCCAATCTCAACAATCTATCTCGAACAGAATGGCATCGGGATGCACTATTCACTGACCAAATCAACCCTAGAGACAGAGATATAAAGGCCCTTCGAACCCTCCAGATCACTCCTTCTTCTCTTCATCATCATCATCATCATCATCATCATCATCCGCACTCATCTTCAAACAACCAAATCTTCTATCCAAACCAATCCTCCTTCCAAGGAAACCCAATCAATCACCATGTCTCCCTCCGTCAAGAACACTGCTATTGTCAAGGGTATATCCACTCTCCACCACCCCCTTTCTATACATCACAGAAACAACTAATAAAACCAGCTTCCCCCGGCGGCGGCTGCGTTATCATGTAAACGCGCCCCAATAACTCACCCCCCCCGAGCCAGAATTCCACCACCACAACAACCAGCTCGTTAACTGCCGCGCCTCAAGACCAAACATGACCAACTCGGCTTACTTCTCGCGTTCCGTTCTACCCTTACCCCTGGCTACTAGTCAGGGCCACTCAACCTATACTCAGAAAATCCACGAAAAAAAAAAAAATACCTCGAACACTTGGGAGGAAGACCAACGGGCCCGTTGGGCAGGGGATGATTGGTTGTTTGTGTACCTACCTCTTTCTTCACTATCCTGTTCGAATCCGCTCCTTTTGTGGTCTTGTCGTCGTCTTGGTTGCTGGGAATTCATGGTCATGTAGGATGGGATAGTTTGAATTTCATACATACTTTGGATTTGAATCTGTCTTACTTTTGACTGTAGCATTAGATCTAATTGTAGGGCTGGAAGAGATTATGCGGAGTAAGGTAGTACTGCAGTCGTACCATGCTACTATGTTTTAGTCTGCACTGTTACTGGTCGCGTCGTGCATGTTCGTAGCCTGGTTCCTCATGAGATACAGGTCAGGGGTTGTTTGCGTTACCTTGGTTCCTGGATCTCGGGAGAGAGGTTGTACACTTTGTTTATGCGCCTTGGGGGGTGGGCTGGGTATATATATAACGTAGAATATTTTTGAATTGTTAGTTTCTACCTAGTCGGGGGTTATGGTTTGGACGTTTATGTGGTAGAATGTTTGCATGTTGCCAGAACTATAGCACATTAGCACATTAACTATCAGCGGATGTTCAGTCACCACATTTTTTTTTTTTAAAAAAAAAAAAAAGGAAATACTGGGTTTAATAGTGTCTAACGTACTATTAGTTTTTTTTTTCTTTTCTTTTTTTCCTACTGTTGTAATAGGGATACTGGTTCCTAACGGGGTTGGATTGATGGTTAGGTGGTTATATATATTTTTACAGCTGGTGGGACTGGACTTAACGGTAAAGTTGTGGCCATGCTGGCAACCTTGACTTTTGGTTGAAGGCCGAATATGATGCTAATAAATATGTCGATGTGATATATATATGTATATATATATATCTACAGGGTTCTGGTTTGTGTCGAGGTAATAGGTTCTGTACAAGGACTACAGGGAAAAAAAAAAGATGATTGGGAAGAGTCATGTCTTGTCTTGTAATCACGAGTTCATTTGTAGCTTGGTCGTGTATGTACAGTAGCGACAAGTGTGAAAGATAAATATATCATAATGCAAGTAGACCGTGTATTTACAAAGCAGTCTCCTTCCGGATCTTGTCAACCCTCGCCACGTCATCCATGCTGGGTTCCTGCAGCTCGTCATCGGCACCAACGAAGGCATCGCCCACAGCATCCTCCACCTGTTCTACAGCATGAGAAACGAGGCCCACGGACCGGGCCATGCCCACCTGACACATGTCCTCGCCGACGGCAGATTCGATCTTGCCGTCGCCGCCGTTCTGGGTGAGATCACTCTCGAAGGCGTGGAGGAGAGACTTGAGTGGCTCCAGAAAGCGGTTGCGGAAGTAGATGTAGGTTTTTTCGAGTTGGAGTTGAGCACGGAGGGTGGAGGATGAAAGAAGAATGTAGTAGAGGCTCAGGGCGGCGTGGATGGATGGTGTGAGAGTTTGAGAGAATTGGATCCATGACGCTACGATGTCGGACGAGACGTTGAGGCGTAGCTCGGAGGAGTTAAAGAGTAAGGGGAAAAGGATGGAGAAGTAATGCGGGTTGATGAATATGTCGGATTCGGGTGAGCTAGAGCGCTGTTTGTTGGCGTCAAGAATTTCATCTTTCAGCCACCCTATAGCACTGTCCCTGATCAGTTGGAAACGGTCATCTTCAAGAACCTGGCGAATAGTCTTGAAGCGGACAATGTGACATGGGTGACTATGGAGAATGGCGCCAGGGATTCGTCTAATGGAGTTGTAACTTTGTCGCGTTGTGCAAGCAGTTAGGGACAAGATGAAGCGTCGGAAATCTAACTCGGTGGAAGGCTCTCCGATTGATCGCTGCATAGAGAAGACGGTCAGTGTCAGCAGAGAGTCCAATAGCGCCTGAGGTTGCCCAAAGGCAATTTCGTCCGGCTTATCGTGTCCGCCGACAAAGTTGTCAAATATCTGAGCCAGCTCAGGGAAGACGGCAATCGGGGTAACCTGTCCCGACGAAAATAGTTCGGCCATCGCAGCTCGGGCAGCCAAAAGAAGTAGAGCACCATGCCTTTCGAGCGGGATTTCTTCCACGTTTCTAGGTGGTTCGTCGAAGTCCAGCGGCTGAGGATGTTTGTCCGCCGACTGGGAGACGACTGCGAGAAGCTGCTTGTCATCTAGCCCGAAGTCTCGAGAAAGAGCCTACAAAGTCAGACACTACATCTGTTGGCACATAGGATGGACCTACCGTAATTTTCCCCAAAATCATGTCCCTCTCCCTTAGTTCTTTGTTATTGGCAAATACTTCCGTCTCCGACACTTGGCCCGCCGGATGTCTTGGCTGAAGTTTCTCCTGCAAACGAATTGTCCAAGACATTCCTGGGTCCATAGGCCCCGAAAAGCTCAGGATGTAGGACTTTATCAGCTCAATCAGGCCGAATTGGAGGAATCTCTTGATGAGCGCTGGCTCGTTGTTGCTCGGATTAGGTGATTGGACCTCTGCCTCTGGGTCCGGCGCAGAGGCTTCGGAGACTCGTAGCACGCTGGACTCGCTTGCAGCACGGGGTGGTGGTGCAGGCCGCTTGGAGGGAGACACGTCTCTGAAGAACTCCAGAAGAGCAATGGTTGTCTCGTTCGTCGGCATCAGGGTATACGCTTCCAATACGGCTTGTAGAGAGGTTGCGAAAAAGCGACTGGGGGATTTCGTCTGGATGCGGGAATGAAGCACGGATAACATAGCAACGAGGGCATTGAACTTCAGGACATGTCGTGGGAGGGTATTCTGTATATCCGATGTCTCCACATCTCTGTCAGCCGCAGCTTTCAGTTCCGTATCGGCGGTATCCGTATCATGAGCAGCAGAGGACTCTGCTGTCTCGTTCTCTTCCTCCTCGTCCTCGTCCTCGTCTTCCGGTTGCAGTTGCATAAGGGCTTCAGACACCCTTAGAATGACCTCCCTAGGATTACCCAAGCGGGCGATATCTTGGAGACACTCGAGTGACTGAGGGAGCATGGGCAGCAGCAGCTGAACCAGATCCCAGCCAATATTGGTTGTCAAGACCTCATCCTGCAAGAGCTTGTGGAGAGTGGGCAAGCGAGCGGGGGTCAATTGGTACTCCAACAAGGTTAGGTAAGTAAGGTAATCGGTTGCCGGGGGCAAGGCCTGAACAATAGGGTCTTCTTCGTCAGCCATGATAGTTGAGATAGCACCAATTCAATGCGATGGTGGGATGAGGAAGAGGGGAAGAAGAATGGGACTCAGGAGTCTAGATCGATCGGCGTGAGTGCGTAAGCGCGGGACAGTTTGATACACACATGATGCACGGACCCTATGATGTCATTCCTTCCCCTGAATACTATGGAGAAGCTCAATTTAATATGGAAGCCCCCAACTTATCGCGGATTCTGATAAGGAAGCAAGCAATGGGAGATGACCAGACAATTCAAAGTCTCTTCTACCTGTGATATATTATTCAATGCGTTACCGGTCTGGTACGTTGCGAGTGTTGAAGAATTCCATTCGATATATATTCTGTCTAAGAGTATCGCACAAGAAGAAGATTCAAGAACAAAGGAAGTATATCTTCATCCGGGCAAAACAAGAGTAACGTGCATGCGCCACAGACAGCCCGAAGGATTGGATGGAGTTGAAGAAGACGAAGTGTAAGTGTCTACTACTCTCGAATACAGTAGAGGTCCACCGTGACATCTTCTCATTTAGACCATAACATCATGTGACTAGAATCACCTGACAAGGAAGGAAACCATTTGAAATTGGATTATTCAGGATTCAAATTCAAGCAAATGAAGGGGGGCGATTAGCCTATTTGTATGTCGACCTAAAGTGACTAGACTATATGCAATAGTGCCGACGATCTCTATACGAGGAGCCAGCCAAGGATGCATAAAAATGATCCATGGTGGTCAGGGGGACGTGCACAGCGGTTATGAAGTTATGAATCGATTCGAGGGCATAAGGGAGACGATCTCCCACGATCTCCCGGTTCATTCGATTCATGAAGTATACAAGTGTAACACAAGTGTAACTATCAACGTTCAAGAATTGCTTATTTTTCATTTTATTTTCCGGGAATCAAAACATGGAGGGCAAAGTATGCAAAACTTCCAAAAGTAGGCAAGGCAAAAGGGAAAAAAAAATAAATAATAAAAAAAAAAAAAATGAAAAAGCCAAGCGGGAGGTGCCGATAAACCCGAAGTTAACAGGGAAGATGACGCTGAATGCTAACGATGATTGGTGGTAGGAGGTTCTACCTCCATCAAGGCAGATCCGCCTTGAACACTTCCACATCCGCGCCCTACCGAAAGCCATCCTTCCCACCTTCAATTCCCTTTCTTTGGCTGCTCCAGCGAAGCTCTCTCCTCTTACCCTCTCTTTTCTGTATAATACGTCCCGGTAAACCTGCTGGTCCAACTGCGTGGCTCACTTTCCTCTTTGGGACTGAATTGAATCCTTTGGTGTACTTTGCGCGTCGTCTATTGTTCGATTTCCTTGTCCCTCCTTGATTGAAGAACCAAGTCGACTCAGAAACTCGCGCTCAGTTCCGTCTAGTGGCCTGGCGGCCTACGGTGCCTGACTTTGAATAATAATAATCCTAGTATAAGTGGAGCAGTCTCGGGAAACCACGCGACTGCTCTCCACTCTACGTCCGAGGAGTCAGAAGCTCGAAGGGTAACAACGACCCTCAAGAAACATTGAAAATACCTGTTTCTCAGACGCGTCGAGCTTGCTTCAGTGATATACAACGCAATGGCAACCGAAATGCAGTCCTTCTACACGCCCTCGACCTCGACGCACATCTCCCATGCTCCCGCTGCGGTCGACGAGTTGATTAATAAATACTCTTCCACCATGTCGAGCTCTACGAACCCAAACGCCCCAAGTGTTAGCCACCTGATGATGAAGAACCCTCGTCGGAATGCCATACAGCGGTTTGCTGATCGTGTTCGTCTCGAATACTACCGGTATGAAGTCACATTCGGACTCTACGTCATGACCCCGGGCGAGAAACTCGTGGCCAACTCCTTCGTGATTGTGGTGCTATCACTGCTCTTCTGGGCCCTACTTCTGTATTTCCCAACTCTACTCTACCAGAAGCTGACCCGCCTCGTATGGTTGTTGACCGGCCATAGCAGCGAGGATATGGGTACCGCTTTGGGTATCTTGGAGACTCATGTTGGCTCTCTATCGTCATTTTCTGGGGAGAGTGCGTTGTGAGAGAGACCGAACCAACTCGCATGGTATAAATACACATCTCAAAAACTATGTTTTTTTCGGTGATTTACCTTCTGCATTGGTGCTTTCGTATCGATGAGACATTGGGAGATCATTCTTGGTGGTACGTCTCGTTTAGCCTACTCCATATCACCGTGAAAGCTAACGATATCCCGTTCACTCTCTAGATTGTTACATATACTTTGTTGTTTATTATGGAGTTAGCACGGGGCGTTTTGGTTTTCGTCTATGTTGGAAAGCGGCTCGCCGCAAAGATTTAATGAATTGAATGGTAAGGACCGACTTATAATGTGAGCACGAGTACTTCCGGGCTTGGGCAAGAGATAATGTGTACTCGAAGCTTAAGTGTCCAGCGGGACCTAATGCCAGACCGTTTGGACCAGAGATCCGCCTTTTTTTTTTTTTTTTTTCACATATATCTTTTTGATTTCTTGACTACCGGAGGAAGTGTGGACAGTCTGTTGACTATTACATGGTCATTGGTACACGTTTAGTAATGCTTAATGTCAAAATACGAGTCCATGTACAAGTAACCCTTTGGGATGTTAAAGTACATGGGTGTTAAATTACACGAAAAACGCTTGAACTAGAAAACTCAGTACGAGCAAGTTGTATAAAAATACAATTAATTATCACACACCGAACATTGCGATTTGTTAAGGAATTACGTCGGGGGGCAGGGTAGGGAAAAAAAAAAGTTAAATACGAAGTACACACGCCACCGTTCAATAGGAACAGGACCGGAGTAAACACGAGGCTAGTGGTGGAGGTAAAATCTTACACCAGCCACAAAAGACAGCTCAGCCTTAGGGATTCGTTCGTCATCCAGGAGTGCGTGGCCGGGGGGTTTCACTGACACCTGGGTAGTTTATTTGCTTGGGGGAACATTCATTTTTGACTGCTGACGACGATAATTGATCGGCAAACCCAAAAATAGTGCCACACCCGCGAATTTGACTGCCTAACATCACACTTACTGACAACTTCAGCCTCTTCTCGATACACAATAGAAAGGCATATCATCTGTCTAGAATCCTATTCGTTTTTCTGTTTTCTTTTTTTCTCGCTCTCTGCATAGAACTTTGCCATCTTACCATAGTCTTCATCCGACACCTTTCTCCACTATCCTTTGTTGCGTGCACATAAGCTTCCGCGGTCATTCTCTAATCCCCGATAGCTTCTAAGGGGTTGCCTGGGTTTCCGCCATTGTCGTCAGCCGCCAAAACGTGGCCGTGCATGGGTCAGAACGTCTGATCATCAGCTCTTCCTGTCCGTCAACTCGGTTAGACAGTGGAATATATTTCCTTTCCCCGCAAGAAAACCATAATTCAACTTCTTATCACATCAGCGAAGACCGCCAAAAAGAGAAATTTCTTTTGCGTCCCCCCTTGCCTAATCGGCTGACCATTCAGGATGGCAGCGAACAGCTACTACAACACTGGGTACAGCAACAACCCACCGACGTACGAACAAGCCATCCCTCATACAGACTCGTTCCATCGACAATCACCAGCGCCCACTTACACGGGCCCCAGTGGACACCCCTACGCAGACTCTGAACCCCCTCACATCCGAGACAGCCAGCATTCCTTAGGGTCCGATCAGGGCGCGTATGTGGCAGGCGGAAGGTTAAACGAAGGAGATCATTATGCAGAGAACATACCCCTGAAGGAGAACACTCAATACTCAAACGGCCCACCACCTGCCAACTGGATGCAGCAACCAACGCATTACCCCCCGGACCCGGCGATGTTGGAATCAGCCCCAAACCGAGCTAGAGGGACGAAGAAGGGCTTCTTCAAGAAGAAAGTCCCCTTCGTGACCTATATCCTCACCGTGGTACAAATTGCGGTGTTCATCGCGGAGTTGGTCAAGAGCGGTATGCCAGACCACAAGCGAAGAATTACAAGATTTAGCTGGACTAACTGGCCCCGTAGGACAACTCACAGGATCCCCGATTCAGACAAAACCTCAATTCAATCCGATGATAGGACCCTCCGCGTACATTCAAATCAACATGGGAGCGCGGTACGCGCCATGTATGAAGAATGTCGACAAGGTACAGAACTCTCCGGTCGACTTCCTCATGCCTTGCCCGAATTCAACAACGAATGCTTTGGAGTGCACCTTATCCGAACTGTGTGGCTTCGGCGGTGTTCCCAATCCGCACGTCGGTGGTTCCGTCGATGACCAACCGGAGCCCAACCAGTGGTATCGATTTATCGTGCCTATATTCCTTCACGGTGGTTTTATTCACATTGGTTTCAACTTGCTTTGTCAAATGACGATGGGAGTTGATATGGAACGGATGGTCGGATGGTGGCGATATGCCTTGGTTTACTTTGCCAGTGGTATCTGGGGTTTCGTCCTTGGAGGTAACTATGCGGCTCCGTTCCAACCCTCTTCGGGATGCTCAGGTGCCCTATTTGGCATTCTTGCACTTTTCATCTTGGATCTTTTCTACACCTGGAAAGAAAGACCGTCGCCATTTGTGGAACTGATTATCATGGTCCTTGGCGTGGGAATCTCTTTCGTGCTGGGTCTACTACCGGGCCTGGATAATTTCTCCCATATTGGTGGGTTCGTCATGGGCCTGGCCCTCGGTCTCTGCATAATGAGATCGCCCAATGCACTCCGGGAGCGCATTGGGCTCGCCCGTAACCCTTATGTGGCGATGAGCGGTGGTGCTGGTCCCACTTCTGATGACGAGAACAAAACGACGACTGGCCCAAGTTTCGTCAACCTCTTCAAGGGACGCACGGGTCCGAACTCGTCTTCCGAAACATCTGGTCCATTGGGCTTCTTCAAGGGGCGGAAACCACTATGGTGGGCATGGTGGTTGGTCCGGGCTGGAGCTTTGGTAGCAGTTATTATTGGTTTCATCCTCCTGATTGTGAACTTCTACAAGTACCCCAAGTCAAATTGCTCCTGGTGTTATAGAATGAGCTGTTTGGTAAGTCAAGATGCTCTCGCCTGTATTTGATCTCTAGCTGACTGGAAATAGCCCGTGCACGATTGGTGTGAACAAGGCATGGAGCCCTTCACAATCACCAATACCACCACCACGAACGGCAACTGATTATGTTTACTCTTCCTTTTCGCCTTTCTACTACTTATTGATGACTCTATCGCATTTGTTTACATAATGATTCTACCTGCCTTCATAGCTGTAAACTGTTTTGGGCTCATACTCTGTTTCGGGACATCTTCACGGCATTTGACTGGCGGCGTTGAGTGATGATTGCCGCTTATTTCCTGTGCTTTTACCTATACCCTTGCAAGGGCATCGCGTGTATAATCACTTTTTTTGTGATGAGCGTCTCCATCTCGGGGACGAATGGGATTTGATGATTTAACTCTATACCTGTATTGAATTTTACTTGGTAGAAGGAAATACAGCCATCTAGATAGGCGTATACAAACTAGACTGACCTCTGTAACCTTGTCATTGCGCGTACTTTTGGGGTCGACACGTACAACTAACGTGGCTGAGCCACTGACAGCACAGCCATGAAAAAACACTCTAAATTTATCCTGTCTTGACACGGATGGGCTGTGTTGCCGTAATACCGCGGGCGGTAATTACGGACGATTCCACTCCCGGCGATCTTGGAAGGACGATCGATCCGCTTCAACCACTTGATTTCGTAATTTCATTTTCTTTCCTTGGCTACCCCAGTGCCCTTTCACTCTATCAGTTGTTGTCTGTCTTGCTTTTCCTGTTGCAGTATTGCTGCACCCCTCTGTATTCCATTTAATTTCTTAATTCTTACCGTTTACCATCAACCCTTGGGTTTGCCGTGACCTACCGCGGCGTTTGAGGAAGCACAGCTTATCGCGATGAATTAAGTCTCTTAATTCAAATAGATTCATGATAAAGCCATCGACTGGCTCCATACTGTACCTCGGATATTCATGATGGCGACTTTAGCCGCCTCGCCGCCATCGTCACCATCCTGGCCCAAACGACGTCCTCGGGCTTGGGCTCTCCGATGTGAACGCTACTGCTGCGCGGCGGCGTCTTTCTTCCCATTAGCATTCGTCTACGGCTTGACAACATGGGCGGTCTATGTTGAAGCTAGTATTGGTCTAAGGCCGTCACGGAATTCGTGGATCGGTAGGTTTCTCCCGTGGTACTCGGAGCCCGCGAGAATGCGCATACTGACTGCTTTGGACCACCAGGCTTACCGACTTCGATCATCGGCATTGCCCTCTATATTTGCCTTAATGCCTCGTATAGTGTTGCGGTATTCACTGACCCCGGCTCACCATTGTCGGCCAATAGTCGACATGAATACAGCGCTCTGCCGGTAACGGAACTGCCAGAGTTCACTTCATATACCGTGAATTCCATGGGAAGGTCCCGGTTCTGCAAAAAATGCCAGTGTCCCAAACCGGATCGGGCGCATCACTGTTCGACGTGTAAGCGATGTGTTTTGAAGATGGATCACCATTGCCCGTGGCTGGCGACGTGCGTTGGGCTGCATAACTACAAGGCATTTCTCCTGTTTCTTATCTATACATCGATCTTCTGCTGGGTTGATTTCGCGGTGGCATCGAGTTGGATATGGACCGAGGTGCTGAATGATACGCGGTATATGGAAACCATATTGCCTGTGAATGTGGTATTGTTGGCTATACTCGGAGGGATTATAGGGCTGGTGCTGTCGGGATTTACCATCTGGCACATTAGTCTCGCGGTGCGTAACTTGACCACGATCGAGTGTTTAGAGAAGACGCGCTATGTATCTCCGTTGCGGAAAGCGCTGGATCGTCGCCGCTACGAAAACATACTGGGTAATAGTCACAATGGCCATGAAAACGACGACCCAGAAAGTCTCGGGCATCGGCTTCAGGACTATGGTAATCAGATCTTGGACGCTCATGCAAATGCGATTCCCGGCGTCACCCGGCCGGAGGAGGGAGAGGAGTCCCTGCCCGCATACTCTCAATCGGGTCCCGGGGGCACGCCCGCCCAACAGGCCCTGTCGCGATCATATGCCGAGTTGGAGAGGCAACGCGAGCATGATCGATACCATACTTACCTTGATGAAGAGGATAATGAGAAGATGCCGAACGCTTTTGATCATGGATGGCGTCTGAATCTCTTACACTTGTTTGGTGACCGGCCACTTCTCTGGCTAATTCCGGTGCACACTACGACTGGCGACGGTTGGCATTGGGAGCCCAGCGCGAAATTTATTGAAGCACAGGACAGGGTGCGACAGAGACGGGAGCAGGAGGCTAGTGAAGAACAACAATATTATCGGGACCTCTACCAGCGTAACATGCACAACAGTCGGAGCTGGCTTGGGACGGACGCAACACCGTCAATGTACATGCCCCACCAGCCGTCTAACGCCTATCAGGAAACCGAGCGCCCTCCAACGGGTGTATCCATGCAGACCTTGGCACCGATGTCACCGCGTCCAAGACCGGGAGACAGTGATTTCGAAGATGTGGAGGAGAATCATGATTTACTGCAGAGTCGAAATGATCACTTAGGTGCATCGCGAAAACCTGGGGTGCCGGTCAAGCGACATGAACAATCGGACGAATGGCGAGACTGGGATTAGAACTGATCATGGTCTATATTTAGCGGCTTTTCTTTGCCTTTTTCATTTTTGTGCATACTACTATGATTTATGTAGGTACGTATACTGTGTTCATATTACAGGTGGATGTCCTTGTGGGCGTAACGGTTGCATACTAGGCTGGTAGCCAGGAGTTCTGTCAATATCAGTCCTTAATGATAGAAGGTTCATGTGATATTTCGTTATATCGTAGGAAGTGTAATCATAGTAGGCGTCGCCGTCGTTGATGCCTGAAAACAATGGCAACAACAGCCCGAAAACGTCATTCGGCGACTGGACAGTTGGCATCATGTAAATTGTCTAATCAACCAGCCAACCAACAATCCATTTTCCCCTGATGGTGTGCATATAGTCGCTGCATGCCCTTAGTACCGCAGCACATGCCATTCACCAAACTAACTCACCAACCATAACCTCCCGAACAACAATAACAACCGCCACCACGAAATCGCAAATCCAAACCATAATTACGCCAACAAAGAAAGACTCAACCTCACAACCACTCAAAATGTCGCCATCCCTCCGCCGTCTAATGAAAGAAGCCGCCGAGCTATCCGCCTCCCCTTCCCCACACTTCCACGCTCAACCTGTCTCCGACTCGAACTTGTACGACTGGCACTTCACAATCGCCGGCCCCCCGGCTCCCTCACCTTACGCCTCAGGAATCTACCACGGCCGCATAGTCCTACCCCCAACATATCCGCTCCGACCTCCGAGCTTCCGCTTCCTTACCCCCTCGGGCCGTTTTGAAGTCAATCGAGAAATTTGCCTCAGTATCTCGGGGCACCATGAGGAGACGTGGCAGCCTGCGTGGGGGATTCGGACTGCGCTGCTGGCGATCAGGAGCTTCATGGACGGAGATGCAAAGGGGCAGGTCGGTGGTTTGGATGTCTCGGAGGAGGTGAGGAGGGATTATGCTCGCCGGAGCGGGGATTGGTGCTGTGAGGTTTGTGGGAAGAGTAACGAGGCCATTTTAGGGGAGTGGCGGGATTATTGCAAGGAGAACGGGGTGGAGGTTGGGGATATGGGGGATGAGAGGGTTGTATCTCCGGCATCTAAGGAGGAGGGTGAGAAGAGTGATACCGATGCGACTCGACAGGAGGCACAGTCTGAGAAGAGAGTGCCGAATGAGCCCGTGGCTGTATCACAGGAGCCAGTGCAGCAACAGTCAGCTCCGGAAGGTGTTCAGGCTGCGTTTGCTCCTTCTCCTCCTTCTACGTCTATTGCTACCTCCACTTCAGTACCAGGGCCGGATGCGCAAACACCTTTGGCGGCGCCGGCGCCGCGTCAACCTGTTGCTCCGTATCCTGCGCAGGCTGTTGCTTCACAGCAGTCTGAGGATCCCTGGCTGGATCGAGCTATTATCGGCGTATTGGTTGCGCTGGTGTTTATGATTCTTAGAAGGATGGCTTACTCGGAGGATTAGCTCTGATTCTGGTTTGCTTGGCTTTGGGTTACTACTGGTTTATCTACGTTTGGATTTCTGGAAGGTGTTGGGTTTATTGAGCGGTTGGCGTTTGGATGGATAAATGTATTGCGTACTTTGGAGTGATTCTACAAGACAGGTTGCTTGATATCATCTCCATTTTTGAATTTAGCGGATTTCATGGAATATAAAACGGATATTTCAACATCGAGAAACATTTATCCTCGATCTTGGGTCATTGATTGCTAAACGAATACTCATCTATAGAGTTACCTACACCTCCTAGTCCCCTCCCCCATCCCTACTATAGCAGATTGAGTCGAAAAGTTCTCCAAATGCATGCATTCAGTCAAATTCTTTAATCACATCGTTTCCCCCCCCCTTACACCACTATTTCGAATGTATGATCCGGTCGATGCCGAGTCAACCATGCCGTTTCCGCCATCCAGACTACAATTGGCCCGTCCGGCAGATATTCGCTCCACCTTTTCATGTAGATCTCGACTGACTCAAGATGGTAGAAAATTCAAGTATCCACTCGCTATCCCCGAGGGGAAATCAACAACATGTCCGAGTCCGAAGGCCGAGCCCACATACTATACTACTAGTGATAAGTATTGCGACGTAGGACACTTTTCTTCGATTGAATGTATCATAGAACTTCTATACAAAAAAAGCCAAATAGGGAAGAGCAAAAGACCAAAATGCCAATCGACGATACCCCGACCCCCCTCCGCATTATCATTATCGGTGCTGGCATTGCTGGACTCAGCGCGGCTATTGCTCTGAGCAAACAGGGTCACCATGTTACTGTACGAGACTCACTTGCGTTCATTGACGCTCTTATGGCTTTGAATAAAGACACAAAGTATATGATAGAGCACACAATTAACAGGCTCACTATGACAGGTCATCGAAAAGTCCAAGTTCGCAAGAGAAACAGGCGCAGCTATCCACGTGCCCCCGAATTGCACAGCGATGTTGCAATGGATGGATGTTGATCCGAAGGAGTTTGGAGGGACTTTGATTGAACAGGTATGAGACATACTTGCCTACCATGGTAGTGAATGCTCTAGCTAGACACAAGCTAAGATAACATACAGATCCATCGATATGATTCCAACGGGGAACTGAAGTACTGTAAAGAGCTCTCCGGCATCCGTCACCAGTGGCAGGCTGTATGCTCATACATCTCTACCTCTCTACCCAGACCACCTGGTCGAACATCATAATACCAAACTAACAAAACCAGGAATGGTACCTCGTCCACCGCGTCGACCTCCACAACTACCTCAAGGAACGTCTCAACCGAACCCAAGCCACCCTCCACCTGGGATGCAAAATCACCAATATCAACATCGAAAGCGACCAACCCACCGTAGCGCTAGACGATGGTCATGAATTTACCTGCGACCTTTTACTTGGCGCAGATGGTCTACATGTACGTCTCCAATCTAACCCACCAACTAACCCCTATGCCAGGGTAAGAATATAACAAAACTAACCAAGCCAGTCCATCCTCCGCACCCACATCATCCCCAACTTCCCCTCCCCCTACCCAGTAGGAAAGTCCACATTCCGGTGGCTCCTCAAAACAGAAGATCTAAAGAACCACGAAGCCACAAAAGACGTAGTCGGGGACCCAGGCGTATTCGTCGAATGGGCAGGTGACGACAGACGAGTCGTTGCATATCCGTGTTCGAATAACAAGATCTTTAACCTCTGCGGGTTCATGCCGACAGCTGAGTCGGGGAGGTATGGTGAGGGTATGTACTGTACCAGTATTTTTTCCTCATCACAGACACTGGATATCTATATCTACATATCTGGAAAACTAATACTGATTATAAGAAATAGGCTGGCAGGCAGCTGGTGACAAATCGGCGCTGGAGAAGGGCTTCTCGGGCTTCGCTCCCTCGGTCCGCAGGTTGATCGATATGGCGGGTGATGATCTGAAGGTGTGGGAGTTGGCTGATATGGAGAGAATGCCGACTTGGGTTAGGGGGAGAGCTGCACTCTTGGGTGATTCAGCGCATCCGTTTCAGCCTTGTATGTTCCTTTTTCTTTTGTTCCCTTTTCAATTCTCTTCTTGACAATAGTGTTTGTGATTTGGAAGGTTACCTTGTCGATATGAAGCTGACAAAAAATAAAAAGATATGGGTCAAGGCGCCGCAATGGCCATCGAGGACGCCCTAAGCATAGCGACTCTCCTCCCACTAGGTACAAAAGCCGAGGATATCTCATCCCGACTTGCGATCTATGAGAAAGCACGCCAACCGCGGGTTGATTATATCTTGAAGTGTACCCGGCTGAACGGGGCGGATGAGAATGACCCGTCTGTGCAGAGGATGACTGGTAAGAGTTTTCTTTCACTTTGCCAAATGATGGACGTATGTATGCTGACTGCTTGTAGCTGCGGAAATGCTCAAGGTCATGGGTATCTGCTTTGACCATAATGAGATTGAGCATTCGAGGCGGCTTTTGGAGGAGGGGCGGTGTTAACTGTAGGATCTAGGTAGGGTAAGGAGGTTGTATTGTATTTTTTTATCTGTCCTGCACGTATATGCACGGGGTTGAACAGTTACTTGAATATATCTCCTATAGAGAAGAATGGCTTTATCAATGGCTATCTGCTATAATAATTTTGACATTTTGAAGTCTCCCAAATGGGCATTGAACGACACGGTTATGCGCTGATCATCTTCACGTCTTCACCGCAGTTAAACTTCCACTTATAGCCAGACATTTCTAATATAACACGAGTACATCATAAACGAAGTTTGGTTCCGTGAAACACCCCCTTACTAGACTATAACCCCACCGTATACTATGTTATGCCGAGTAGACAAAACTATGAATTCCTATCCAGAGCATCAGGAAAGCCTGACACTGACTCAGCAATTCAAGCCAATTATCCAGACAGACAAGCACTATTACCCGAAGAATGCCTTCTACAAGGTCGATGCTAAGCAGCACGCATGGTGAACAAACCAAGTGTTGACATCCAACGAGACTTTGGTTAACTCTGACGAGAGCCACCCCTTTCTAGGAGCGTATATGATAATGATACTGAGCGAAAGCTCACTCACAACATCGCTATCCTTGCTTTGCAATGTCTTCAACATAGCAGCCAATCTCATCGCATGGGAGATTCAAGGCTGTCACCTAGATTCTGGTTCTTCAACTTATATTTCCTAGTGGACCATTTCCACTCTCTTTCAGTCTTGGGCAAGATGTCATTAGCCATCTTGATAGTGTGAGCTTGTATAGTTAAGAGGAATATTTCTCGAAGGTTAAAGTAGAATATGGGATGCGGTAATGGCTGGTAGGTAGGAAAAGAAGCAAAGAACAAGAGAGGAGGAGAACTCGACATCTCATGCAAATCGGATGGAATCGTGCAAAGTGCGGCTTCTGCTTCTTGGTGAGTTGTAAGATAACTGCCAACAGCGTATAAATTGCTACCAATCTTCAAGTCTTGGAACAAGGGGATGCATCCTCGCCATACCCGTAGATTTTATATGTGCGAGGGGAGAACTTCGGGGATATGGAGCGTGGGCATATTGACACTAATTCCTGCGATAGGTATGTCTCTTGATATCGTGGCGAGACTGCAAGTCTCCTAGTGGGCAGTGGCAGGAGTAGCTACTAAGCGAAGCTCCCGTCATACCTGCACCTGTGATAGTGCTACTGCTATGAGTAATAACACGATCAAGGATGTTGTATGTCCTCTTTTAGTATTGCCCTCTTGTGCGTATGACTTCTCTGGACCGGCTGTTTTTGCTTTGGCCCCCGTGTTGCGCCTCGTAGTACGACGTTGTAAATTTGAATAATACCGGCAAAGGCCCAAGAATGGGAAATATGTCGGAGTTGGGGGTATGAAGTAGTCCCTTTTCTATTTAGGCCATGTAAAGGTCTTCTTCTTTGGGCTCTCGAAGATATAATCGTAGAACATGAACTCGAACCCTAGTAGTTTTAGAAAAGGCTAGATTTGCCTTCTTGTTGGTCAGGCTCGTTATTTGGTTCAACATGATCGTGCCTCAGCACTAATCAGAACCTCTGTACAAATAATCTCGTCTGTAATTCCATCATCCCAAGTCTCTCCTTGTCTCTCATCCTGGAAGGAGCGTGCGTCACATGTCACACCTGGAAATTCGCTTCGCTCAAGTACAATTGATGCACGCTCCGCTGAAGATCCCATAGTACGCCGCTCGGAAGACAACTCAGGAGAGACAACACAACACTGAAAAGCCCTTTCAGCCATACAGGTGCTGAACCGTTCATCGTCAGTATATTCGTAACCATGCCCGTAGAACAAACGGGCCGAAGCCTGATAGTCATGAGCCACGACTTTCTCTCTTCTCTCCCCGCGAATGGTCGATTGTCCACCGAGTACCTCGAACTGCATCGAGTACACGAATCATATTGCATGCCTTGCTGGTCAACCTGACAGGCGCAAATCGTTCGTGAGCCGGCTTTTGTTATTCAGATCCTGGCAATCTCGACGACCAGAAAGCTTTAAGGGACTGGCTGCCCATGAACTGTTATAAAAAACCTGTTTTTGAGCCCTACGCTGATTCCTTAATGACCTGTCCGTATCCTGAAGTAACCCTTGCGTATAAGCCCAGAAATCTCTCTGCAGGCGTCCACACGAATCGCAAAGATCCACACATTTGGCTCTCATGTCTGTTTCATTAGATACATCAAAGGCACGGGTCAATGACAATGGCAAGTGCCTGCCGAATAGGTTTGTGGTATTAGCGCATGGAGAAAATGCAATCTACTGCCAAGTAAAGCGAAATGCGCGTTCTGGATCCATTATTGGATTGGCTGTGATGTCTCGTTTTAACTTGAGACTTTGAGCTGTCGCTTAACCATGGCCTGAAGATTAAATGTAGGTACCCATTCTGGAAGGTGTTATGTTAATATTTTTAAGTCGAGTGCTTTTAAAAAGCTATAACGAGTAGTATAGATACGACAGATGAGAGTGATACTTGGAGATGAGCGGGTGTGAAAAGAAAGAGCTCTTCGATTATTGACGACGCAATGAGTCCCATTTCCACAACAGCAGTTTTGGAGCCACTGGTTCATTATGGAGGTCTCGAGGTCAAGCTCTTAACCGTCATAGTGTAAGTAGTTGATACAACTAACCAGGATTCGACGTTATCACCGGCTCCATATTGGTCATTGACGCGAGTGAGATTGTCGTGGAACATGCCGACTCGATCTGGTAGGCTCAGGTTTGAAGCGTATGTCGCTTTTCGTAGGCATTTCCACAGTCTAGGCCATCTGTGGGAGGCATACCCATATTTCTATTGGAATTGTGGCACGTAGGAGATCTGAGCTGCTAAAGGCGGCCTCTATGTTGACACCCGGGTCAGCAGAACCCTCAAACTCGTCCTAATTATTCTTGATATAAGCTCATAGAATGCATACATGGCCAAATTTATTTTTCTCGTACCAGTCAGATTCTCACTCAGATGATTCGATATTGGTAGGCCTGAATCGATGAATTCTTGAAGCAAAAAGAACAGAGACAAGAATCTAGAATGTCATACGAAAGGAACGAAACCTTATTATCTTTCTTGCTAGTTTATCGCCTAGCCTTTTGAGCACGGTATCACCTATAGTCGGGGGGATTGACGAATAGACCTTCAGTGGTACTTTCGGAATGCCATTTCAGACCCCGAAATGTCGTAAATCGGACCTCGTAATAGTAAATTGTAGTAAGGCCACTTCCTCAAGATTGCCTTGTTCGAACTGGTCAATCCAGTTTGTGATTATGTCCAACAGGAACTGAAGTAGTTCTTCTAGCCTTTGGAACATGTAGGTCGTCTCCTGTTCCTGCTGAAAAGCGAACGGGAGAACCCATATAGAATGATCAAGTTGACCAGGTATTCATTGAAACGTGTGCATGCATGAAAACCTGCTATATCTTCTGCATTAAACTGAAATGCATCTAGTAAAACGCCATGAACACCGAGACGTGCTTTTCAGGCGAATAGGTAGGTAAAATAACTGCCTCACTGGAACAGTGTAAACATATTTCAAATAAATATAAAGCCCGCGTAACTCGGCCACTCAATGAAAAAGCTGATTGGTGTATCTTTATATTGATTAATTTGGTGACCTGGATTAATAGCATCACCAGAGGGGCGGATAAAATGACAGACTGCTAGACTCGAGAGATGATACCACGGCAAGTAAGTCATTTATCGATCCAATCTGCGAGGAGATACTCAAATAACATATACTTGTCTCGGGTGATAATAATTCGAACAGATATCAGTCCAGAGGATGTCGTGGTGGCATAGATATGAGATCTTCTCATAACCAGACTTCTGTACCCCGAACTGTATCACCATACAGAACTATAGTATTCTCATATACATTAATTTATCGGGTATGCGTACTTATCGTTAATAGCCTTGAATTGGGATGACGTATCAACGAATTCCTTCCGGATTTTGTTCACCCAGTCAAGTAAATAGGTCATAGAAGTGGAATCACTCGTAACTCGGATCGTTCGTTATTACTCGCCCTGACTTGACGAATACCTGGCGACTGGTGAACTCAGACTTGGACTGTTGCCATCAATGGACTCTTAGGCCGGGTATAGAGGATGCGTGGGGTATATTGGTTTGTTTACGTAGTATTAGCGACTTGGTGGCTTGAGTACTGCCGAGCTTCTGTCTGCTTCGGCGTTGTGCCAGTTTTTGTACCACTCGTATATCGATTCTTCGACAATAGAGTGTACTGTATTGCTTGTGTATCGATAAAGAAAGCATGCTTAAGACAGCCCTCACCTTTTCTTGAAATTTCTCGTGCATCGGATCGAGATCCAGCAGATGGTCCACTACTGCCCTAAGCCCGCGGCTGTGATTGGGAACTTATTGTAACCATTGAGCAAGCTCAGCCCCTGGCTCCAGGCCTGTAATCAACATCACATCGACTTTTCAAGTGGCCCTTATATGAGGGAGCTTGAACATAATCCAAGTATTTAAGAGCTTGAGGAGCTATCCCGGGTTAGTGGCAAAGGCCTTGAGAAGACCTGAAATTCTGCCTTCACCAAGTAAAGTGGTTTAGCGACTGCCGGTTGTCCGTTCCACAAGACTTCGTATATTGTTCTTTGGCCTATTGCCCGAGTCAGTTTTGAGCGGCTGATAAAGGGTCTTGCCAAATTGGTGAGGAATGCAGCAAATTCCGCTATGATATATCCATTAGTTGGGAACACCTTATTGGACGATTGGCAGTATACAAGAAAGGAGAGCTCTTCTTCAACGGGCCCGTAAGTCTCTTGGTACCTGGTACGTGCGTACTTAAAGGCTCACGCTGAGACGCTCACAAAATCGGTCCTCTGACCAGGTGAAGTGACGCGCGCAACGAAACCGTGCAGGTATTCTTGCTGCGAGAATGTTGTCTTTTTTAGGTGAGATAGCTGACTGGTGCCCAAGTACCCGGCTTGCTGGAGGCCCTCAGACCCTGTAAGCATTCCTCTTGGACCATGGGCTATGTGGTGACTGAGATGACTCTCGGTAGCTCGCCTACTGCACACCATTAATGTTCGCTGTATCGGCCGGTTGCATCAAATAAAGAAAGCACTCCCGTATAGAGGCTCGGCATGTAGGCTGACTCTGGTGGCCCTAATATACTGTATGACCCAGGCTCCGGTCTAGTTGTTGTCCCTTGACCGGGCGAAATACAAACCGAGCCGTTTCCCACAGATGTGGCCATGTCTGCACAATAATAGTAGGGTTCGTCCGCGCACCGGTGCCCTTACTAGGGATTGCCGTTTGATACGATTTTTTGGAAGAAAATCGTTCCAGCATACGTTGTTAAGGACCATCCCACACATGCGGCCAGCTTTATGTATTCACCAATCTGACCCGTGCAGTCCAGTAATATCGCATACAATAGTCATATAGGGTCAACTTCCAGTATGCCAAACTTTCTGAAAAGTGAAATTAGGTGCAAGGTCATTAGAGCAAAAATAAGTCCATCAGCTAGACCCACATCGACGTCCTTGAGCTTTTTTTTTTTTTTTTTTTTGAAAGTGTTCGGCCTCTCTAGCGGCATTTTGAGTCATCCCTCGCATATCTGACCGTCATGGAATAGACGTTCATGTTGTCGCGGCTTCTCTGCTGCACCTTTTAGTAGAGTGAAAACCCCATCGTTTTATTTGTTCGGGTCCTCCTTGGGGAACTTCCATGAAATAGTCGACATCCGATGGTTTCACCCCGCAACTGCCTGCGCCCAGTCCCTTTTATAGGAACCGTTTCTCCTGTTATCGTTTTCTCCAGGGCATTCCAGATAGAACTACCTGTTTGGTTAAAACCTTGGGTAACGACCCGACACTTCATTATGTTAGGATCATCCGATTTGTAAACCCCTACCGGGTACTGTAAATGGTTCTCCATGTAAGCTCCCTTATACAACATGCGGCAACATTATAATGACCAGGTGGCAAAGCATAGAGGACGCGGCTTTCTCATGCAGCGTAACTGACAGAAGCACGTTGACATGTCCCGTGTGCTAGATCCGGTAGTCTCTTTGGACTCCCAGGTACTTGTCTTGTGTCAATCTAGATGCCATGTATCTCTGGGCAACCTAATATGTTGAGTATATTGAGAAAACCATGCGAAGACAATGTAGGGACTTACTTTGTATAGCGAGTGTGTGTTCGTGTGTGGCAGGAGATGATGGGGTGGAAGAGCATGAAAGAAGGATATAGAAAGATGCAACCACCGCAGGTTTCCATGTGGCCTGCCGGGCTGTCTCCACATCTTTACCGTTTAAGACTTTTGTACTAGACTTTATGTTTCGTTGTAGCCCTAAACCCATAGTTGAGGGTGACTTCAGTGGAGTTATTAGCCTGCGGCCCATGTATTGTAGAATAGCAACATACCATAAGCAGTGAAAGAGTATGGCGTCGTTTGGATCTCTTGAAAGCTGTCTAGATTTCCTAGATGAAACGGTTGATCATGGCTGTTGTACTCGTCGATGATTATTATACTGATACTCTCTTAGGTGGAAGGTGTAGTGAGCAAAGTTGGGTCCTGCATGGAGAGGTCTTATAGAGGGATTTGTGCATAGTGAAGTTATAGCGGTATAGTTCATTCGTCGTTCTGCCCTGTTACATTCATAGAAGTATTGGTATTCTATTGTATCGTATATCCCTAATCATGGGTGGCTATCTCAGTATTCTAGCACGCGCAAGCTCTACTTCACGCCAGAGAAAATCAGCCAATGCATTGATGTTTCTTTCAGTAAGGTGATACATAGGTATTGCCCAGAGTGGAAAAACAGACATAACATGGAAAGCCCAGAGTGTTTTACCAGATCCACTAACGGGGGCTAATTGATCGACGAATCCAAAAGGCTCATACCAATTATATCCATTCGTGTAAAGAACTTCCCTCACACGATAATGCGGCTTTCCAGCCTCGACAGTGAGAAGAGAGCTGAGATGGTATGTGGTTCTTGTTCTGCACAAACTCCCCTGGTCGCTTAATCTTTCTCGTCTTGCTCCATTGACTTCACCGCAAATCTCACTCAACGATTCGTGAATTCTACCAGGGAATAAAACTACCCCATTATTTCCAATGATAATACCCGGTAATCCCGGTAAAGTTTGGCCAGGCCTAGCAGCTCAAGGCTAAGCAATTCACGGCATGCAACTAAGTGGGAGAGTCGGAATATGATTTACGATTCACGAAGGTAGGAAGGCCATAGACGTAATAAGCCTGGACTAGGGGACACCTTATGCTATAAATACTAGGCGTGGATGTCCCCACTACATTTTGGGCCGACTTGAACCTTCTCGGTTGGTCATGCAAAGCACGGATGGAAATAGATCATCAATACGGACTTTTGGGCAGATAAACACATGGGTAAACCCTCTTCAACGGTTTTTTTACTGGAAGTAAATTCGATGGTAGGGGAAGCCCTTTTGTGGCTCGGCTTGAATGCAATTTGCTGGTAATGTTACTATATCCTAGTTATATAAGCGGGATGCTCAATGATCTATAGGGTTTTGTTCGCAAGACCCCAAGACTTACTAGGTACTTGTCTGACGGTTTGGCCTTCATCAAATCCATGGTAAAGTTTGGTACAAAAAGACCAAGCATGTAGCGGAATATGTCTGAAATCTGCAAGACCTGTCCCCCAAATCCAATATGATTGGAGATATCCTACTATATTTATGGGCTCTAGCCTAGTATTGAAAACTGTTGGGAACTACCTGCTACACCATGCCACTAGAGCCTACGAGTTCCTTGTCTTCGATGGTCTTCCTTTTCTCCCCTTTTAAATCTCTCTGAGACAATTGATTCAATGCAGCCTGTCACCCCGACAAAAGTCTAAGCCAGGTCTACCGAGCATTCGGTAAAAGGGTCGTGACAAAAATTTTAGTCACTTTAATAAGATTCCACTCTGACGTGCAACTCAATTGCCCCTGCTTGAATATCATTAACGGCCATGCCCAGACCAACAGGCTTTCTAGGATCATATTGGTCAGCCTCACCCGCGGAATGAAACTATCAACCACAATGCAACCACAATGGTTATGATTCCAGCTCTACCGAAGCAACTAGCCTCAGAGATACCCTCCGAAGAACCGCAAGGGAGACACTGGGCGTTATACCAGATATAACGAGGCAGCTAAGCTCATCCGTAGATATTTACCGCTCTACTAAGCTCCCCTGCCCAAGATTGACTTTGGGGTTGTGATTGACTTGAAAAAGTAAGGTATAAGCTGTACCAATGGGCCTTGAGAAAGTATGGTCCATCATTGATCCGGTTCCACGGAACCGTCATCTCCAGAATCAGTGCCTGACACTTCGGTCCATATTGAACCATTTTCCATCATCGACACCAGAATGTCCAGGCTTTCCCCGAGGATGTTTACTAACCGCCAGCTCGTATTACCCTTGAAGATTCTCGCCCAGATTTGAACAACGTATAGTCCCAGCCGAAAAGGGTCGAGCTCTCCGCCTGGGTTAGAGGGGCCAGCTGCTGTGCGGGCTCGCATGGGGTGTATGGACGTCTCAGACACAATTTCACTAGTCCACAACAAAAGACGTTGTTCACCTTCTACCCCATAGATGAGGATTAGCAGGTAGGAGGCCGAGGGGTTTCAGTTATGAACTGCGGGGAGCCGACTCACCACATAATGGATAACGGTCCTTGGAATATCCAAGCTGATATAGCCACCGACTGAGGAACACAGCACATTCCAGACTGCAAACACATTGTTGAACACTCCAGAAGAAATGCTGACTTTTGGCCACAAAGTCGACTCCCAGCTTGACCGGTATGCTGAGTGCATGGGCTGAATGAAGGAGTGCCGGGATAAGGCGGAGATTACGATCCACGGGCGGGAGCTGGGTGAGAGCCACCGCAATACGAGTTGGATCACGGGAGCTCAGCGCTCGATATGGACCAAGATTGCAGACCAAGCGGGCGTAGGCTAGGGCCAGAAAGCCTGTCGACGTGAAGGGAATGGGGCCACTCGGGTTGTGGGGGTCCAAGCTGGATTCAGGAGCGCGCTGCCAGCCAAGCTTCCACCGATGAAGAGCACATCTATCACATTAATATTGGTGTCGAAAGCGAAGGCCAGAGATGAAAATCACTTACTCCAACTGACTCCGGAGACCATCGATACAAGCGGAAGGTGCCGCTCCAGCCAACTGCTGAACCATGAACAATCGTTGCAGAAGCGCGTGGATGAGAACGAAGTTTCCCAGTGGCGACGCGAAGTACGTTTGCGAGGCGGGAATTTCGCATGGTTTCCTTAACAAAGATGCTAAGGCGTCTTGGAACAGTGGCTGGCAGTCTTCGGCCGAACGCCCGGCTCGAGACCATTCACCGGCAGATTTGGCATTCCATTGAATGGAAGAGCAGGGTAGCCGCAATTGAATTTCGTCGTTGAGAATAGTGGGCGGGATGTCGTACACGATAGCCTGCAGAGTTAGATAGCAAAACACCACAAGCTTGATCCGGCGGTCTCCTTCAATCCTCGCCCATTCGTGCCAGTTCCCAACAGTAGTGATATTTGTATGCTCGGTGAAGGTGCTCTCACGTAGGCACCCCGCAAGAACCGTCTGGAATCCGATGGCTTCGCGTAGCAATTCAGGGTCATCATCCCAGGTCGCGAAGACGATCAGAAGCAAAAGGGCCCGAACGGTCTGCAACCGGGCCCACTTCGACTTTTCACTGAGGGTGTATGAAGGTCTCGGGTGCAAGGGGTTTGCTAGCCTCGAGCCAACCACTTCCTCGGAGTACTTGCGGGTTCGGCGGCGTGCTTGTTCCATGGACACAGCCTTCGCAGCATCAAACAGGGACAAGCCAACGTGGCTCTCAAACCTGTACTGGGCCCCAACCGCAGCAATCGATAATATAAATTCGGGGGCACATTCAACGACCTTGAATGTGGGCAGATGTATAAAAGGCAGATGATTGTGAAAACCTTCAAAATATCCTGAGATGAACCTAGTCAGAGCATGACGGGAGGGCAGCACAAATTCTGGAAGCACCGCACGGAACTGTTCGATGTTCTCGAGCAGGAGTGCATGTTGGGATGGTGTCACATTCCACTGTTCTGCCGTGTCAATGTAAGCCACTGTGAGAAATTAACACACGTCTGTCACTGGTCCCATCTGTCCCAGGGAAAGTGGCAGACATACTCGGCTCCTCTTCACCTACGCCAAGGATTCCGTCCTTGTCTTGGGAATATGGCGTGGATATTGGCAACTGGGGTGCACTGAGCAATTGTGCTTCAGACTGCCGAGATCCTAGACTGCTCGTATCCATGGAAGGCAGAGGAAATCCCTCCATTGTCAATGGTGTCAGCTGCAGATCGTTCTCGATCTGTGGTACTGCGAACATGTTCCAATCTGAACTGAGACCCATAGTGTCCACAAACTCCGTGAATTCCTGAACTGGATCAAGCAGAGGATCCACTCCAATTAGGTCCGTGGGAGGGTTTCCAACCCTGGCGGTACTGGGTAACGAGCTTGACGGAGTCTGAGGCATGGACACGGCTAGGAATTGAGGTGGGTCGGTGCTTTCCGGGCTTTGGATATCCTGCGTTGCACTTTGCGTATAACTACTACATGTTTGGCGCAAAGAAGATTCTGCATCGGGACTTCTACTGCCCACTCGGCACACATCAGATCAAACCCACTGTGACGCTTGTTGAATCGGTAGACGGGGTTATCTTGCCTGTTGCGGTGTCTGAGACGTCGGTGACGCGTGAGAAGATCACGTCGGGCGAATGAAAGACCACATCCACACTTGAAAGGTCTTTCGCCAGTATCTTCATAGAGACATCAGTTATACCGGTCAAGTGTTTTCCCGCTGATCGACACTGAAGATGGTATGGGCAGGGATGAGTCGTACGAGTCCGTGCATGACGGTGAAGATGCTCGACGCGGGAAAATGTGCGAGAGCAGATCGAACACCGAAGTGATTGGGATCGGTCGGCCATATCACCACGCAACACTGCACCGGAGTTTCCTTTCTCTATCCACCAGATTATAATTTCCCAAAGAAGGCTATTCTCGGTATCATGAATAGAATATGAGCAAATGAGAACAGGGGGTGGGGGTGGGCTCGATTAATCATCAAACTTGAACCGTGCATTAGTTACAACCCTATACTACAACCGACATTCGGCCATAGAAACGTTGAGGGCGAAATAGCGCCTCAGTAATAGGACGCGCGAAAATGAAGTGGGATCTTTTGTTTTGCCTCTTGCCCCTTTGCCAGGAGTGTGGCTGCTACCTTAGACAGTGGATCACCAGGCCAAATGGAGAGCGCAATATGAGCTTTTCGCCATTCCTCTTCCAGTATTTAAAATGGCATTTATCCTCGGGCTGAGACTAGGGGCCCTTAAGGAATTCATTTCGTCTCGATCTGCAGACATTCCCGAATATTTGCCTTTCTAGACTGTCCTGTTTGGCCTCGATCCTCCGGCCTCCTCCTCTTCTCTTAGACATGGACTCTCTTTTCAGAGATACTACTTTATATACTCTGTTACATCTTATCTGGCCGTCAACTCAGTGGCATCCTTGGGACGAGCAATGGATTTCCTATCAACAGGATCAGTTGATGCGCTCAGGCGGGGAGGGTTTTGGCTATCCAAATAGATCTTCTATGAGTCCAAACAACAGCAAACACCATGATATAGAGAAAGCCGGTCAAGGCGTCGATCGCCCTGAACAATCGACTGAGCCATTCAATGCCTTCAGTCAGCCATTGGATCACGAGAAACTGGAAGAAAAAGCAATCATTGTCGACTGGATACCGCACAATGATCTCGAGAATCCTCAGAACTGGCCTTTATGGAAGAAGCTTCTCACAGCATGCCAAATCTACGTCTATACCTTTGCGGTCTACATGGGTGGCGCTATCTTCGCCGCGAGCGAAGGTGGGATCCGGGATGAATTTGGAGTCAGCCACATTGTTTCTGGGTTGGGCTTCGCTCTTTATCTCATCGGCTACGGGGTAGGCCCTTTGGTCTTTAGTCCCATTTCAGAGATCCCAAGTGTAGGTCGCAATCCTCCTTATATTGTATCGCTTATCATTTTCGTCATTCTCTGCGTGCCGACAGCCATGACCAAAAATTACGCCGGCCTATTAGTTCTCCGCTTTCTCCTTGGTTTCTTTGGCTCACCCTGCCTGGCGACAGGCGGCGCCACTCTGGGCGACATGTTCCCGCTGCCCAAGCTACCCTTTGCCATGATGTTTTGGGCCTTCTCAATGACCACCGGGCCCGCCGTCGCACCCATAATCGGGGGGTTTAGTGTGGTTGTTAAAGGGTGGCGGTGGACCTCATGGGAAGTTCTCTGGTTGGCTGGTCCAGTGTGTGTCTTCATGCTTCTCTTCTTGCCAGAGACAAGCGCCGCGACTATCCTATATCGTCGCGCCAAGAGAATCCGTGCCCATCTGAACAGCGACAAGTACCATTCTCAGGGCGAGTTGGATCAAAAGAAAACGAAAGTCCGCGACATTGCCTTTGAAGCGCTGGTGCGCCCTTGGGAACTGATGTGTCTCGACCCTGTAATTCTGTACGTGGACGTGTACAGTTCTCTATGTTATGCAATTTTCTATAGCTTCTTCGAGGTAACCCGCGCCCTCAATTCCCCAATGCCTTCCATTCGCGGGGAACAGAAACCTGACCGCATGATATATAGTCATTCCCATACGTATATCGAGCCGCATACGGATTTTCCCTCGGGGAGGAGGGACTAGCATTCCTTAGCGTGACAACCGGCACCGCGGTCGCCGCAATCTGGTACATAAGCTACAACTACTTCATCGTGGAACGTCGGATCCGCGCTGGCATCTGGCCCACGCCCGAGGACCGGCTATTTTTGGCCCTATATTCTACCCCAATGATGCCGGTTGGGTTGTTCATCTTCGCGTGGACAAGTCGATCTGATGTCCACTGGGCCGTGAGCTGCCTAGGGGTCGCCATCAATACGTGCGGCTTGATTACCATGTACCAATGCGTCTTCCTGTATTTGCCTCTAGCGTATCCGCAGTACTCGGCCAGTCTCTTTGCTGGAAACGATTTCGTCCGATCAGCCTTGGCCGGTGGTGCGGTCCTCTTCTCGCGACCTCTATTCTCTAACCTTGGGGTCGACAAGGGAGTGTCTCTCCTTGGGGCTCTCACTGCCGGACTTGTTCCAGGGATCTTTATTTTGTACTGGTTCGGTGATCGGCTCAGAGCACGAAGTGTGTTTGCCAGTGTTTGAATCAGCTCACGCCGGTCTTGTTGAACATAAAAGCTTTCGTATTTGCCCTTTTCTTGGGTTGTTGTAGCTCTCTTAGTAATACTAGAACGTGTATCATAGTCCTTTTTTTTTTTTTTTTTATGTGCGGCGGAACCCAAATGCATGATAAGATCGAGGAGGCGGGTCACAATTAGTTCATATTTTTTTTATTTACGGTGGGGGTTGGTCTAACCGCTCGAATGTATGATTGGAACGATCAATTGCTGTTTTTCGGTGGGTTTGAATAGCTTCCATCAGATACAATGGACGCGGTCGTGCTCGGCGGTGATGTTCGACTCGCTTATGGATTACATTGACCTACATAAGCTACCCCACTAGCATATTCCAACAATTCAATAGCTTCTTTCTAGTTAACCACCATACTCTCCCTGTGTGGAAGGCAGCAAATTCGTACGTTGTTCTTCAGTATGTTTGCCGGCCGCCACCGCTTTTTTGGCTTCTTCTGTTCACGCTGACTCTATCAGTACCCATTGGAATACCCCACCTCGCCATCATGTGGGCCTACATTCAAGAATCCCTCTTCGGTCCAACGCCACCGTCAGTTACAATCACAGGCGCCAGATTCCCAGCCGACGGCTCATCACCTCACTTGGTATCCCTCAATACAACATCGCAGGGGGTAAGTGAAGGGCCTGACTCGTTCTTATTCCACGTACCAGATCTACGAGAGTTCTGGAAGACTTCACGAGCATGGAAATGGCGGGACATAGACAGATTCACACTAGAAAACCAACCGGTTCCGAACTGTAACGGGTTGTATATGGTCTTCTTTTCATTTGATCTTGACGAGCTACCCCTACACAAGAACTTTCCACCGGGACCTCTTGGTGTGCGTAATTTTGCTGGAGATGCTTTTGTTGTCAAGCTGAAGCCGCATGAATACGGGGGAAATGGCTGGGCGGAGTACGACAATGTGTCTCCGGAGTTTCTGGAATTGCCTATCATGGCTAGACAGCAGCCTTCTCCAGGTCTTCAAGGAGGATATGTTAGCTAGGGGCACTGAAGTATTGATATCCTTGGGTCTAGACCTCGACTGTGTGTCGATGGATCTCTACTGTTTAACATCTACGATTTCGTCTGTTAATAGGGTCCTTCTGGAAGAGTCAGAGGGTTATAAACAATGGCATATATCACCGGAAGTGGAATCCGAAGGGGTTTGAACATAAATCGTGCCCTACATGTGGAAATGCTGATGCAGGACGATGTATGAGTGTTGGCTCCACTGTTCAGCTCGGCTCATTCAATGGCTTGATCAAGAAATACAATCAGCCAATTATAAGATATTTCGTGTCAAGATCGGCATTACGAGACTCGGCGCAGCTGAAAGAAGCGGAGAAAGAAAGTGGTGTTCAGTATATCTGCAGGCTGGGTGGGGTATTTGACTTAACAGTTCCAATGCAAAACAAAAGAGTGTGATGATCCCGGACTACCTGTTTTCTGCTTTCCTTAGGATACTTCATTCAGGATATACCTCTAAGTACTATACTTAATCAACTTTTGTCCAATATTCAGCCATGTCTCTTCTTGAGTTTACCGGCTCTTCGTTCATTGCTGGTTCTCTTTGTAGAGACCCGTGCCTTTTTATACATCACACTGTATGTGATCCGTCTGCTTATCAAATAACGTACATAGGGAACCAAGTCTTTCTCAAGTCCAACCTGGCCATTTTCAGTTCTTGAAAATTTTTATTCACAGTAGCTTATACACATATACAACTGTAAGCAGCGAAAGCAGGCAGCATATCACCATCAATCCAATCCACTTCACCAAGTCCCACCCCACCAAACGCCTGAAGCTGAGTTCACGAAACCAGCTATCGATATTCACATTGCTCTCCCTGCTCTATATCAGCCGAAGACAACTGGCGGTTAGGATGTATCGCAATATGCGTCTTTGGCAGATTTTCCAAGTGTCTAATCTCCTCAAAGATATAGATGTCGACCAGTTTATTAACATTCCACTGATCCTGGGCCGGCCAGGAGCGCGTGCGCGGTAAGGGAGAACCCTCTACGCTGGAGTCACCTTTTTTGCCCCGGAGCCTACCTAAAAGTGATCTCATTTTGGGCCAGTGGTGCTGTATAAAGACAGGGAGGACGAGGAGACACGAGCAAAGGAGGGCATGGTCACATTCGACCGCGCTACTGTAATAATTGTAAGTCGGAGGTCTGATATAGTCATTGGCGGAGACAGACTTACGCCCAATATCCCACGCCTCCAACGAATTTTACATTCCATAATACGTTAGGATCTTTCATTTTCGCGGTATGAACGACACGTATGATGCTTGCGGTGCATGCACTGTGTATCCGTTAGCTGTGTCCTGGAATTGAGATCGAAGAGCTGAGGCCAAAGAGGTGAAATCACGCACCTAGCTCCTAGAACAATGATGGCTAGAGCTTTCAACTTCTGCAGTGGAGGTACCTTCAATCTTAATACCGATGGTATGGGTAGTACAAGGACGTATATATCTGTGGTCATGGCGAGTAGCCCTGAGAAGAAAATGGGGACTATTCGCGGGATGTTTGGCTTGACTGCCGGATCCCCGAATTTCTCAAATGGTGTGAAGGTGTAGTGAGCGACAGCCACCAAGGCAAGGGTTCCACTTGCTTCAAAAACGATGCCGATGATAATTAGGACTTTTAAGCTGGCCCGGGAGGAGAAGAGGCGGTAGTAGAAGCAGAGGATGGTGAGTTTGGAAAACGCTAGACAGAGGATATATGAAATGAAGCTATGGAAGGTAGTCTAGTCTCGTTATTAGAGGCGATTAATTCTTTGTTATGGTGCTCGTTCTTACTTTCGTGATCTCTGCAGCTGCGCTACGTGGGATATCCCAGACGTGACGTCCGACTCCCAAGGCACGACCTGCGAGGCCAGTTAGCCGCTGTTGCGAAAGGAAGCTCGGGGCTACATGCCATGGATAACGGTAGCTGCAAAGCACACAGATAGAACCTGCTCTCTATACTTTTAGTCTCTTTAAGATCCATTATGTACAGAAATGCGTACATAAGCAATGATACAGAGGTCTACCACCATTCAGTCATATTATTTCCGTGTATGGGTAGAAGCAACTTACAGTCATCGATCGCAAGCGAAGCTCGTATGATAACTCGTCGTGTATAGAGTCGCATCACCAGAGCCATGGAGTTAAAGGTCAAGTAAAACGTTATGAAAGGGATGCAGCCTTGAAGCTGGTTCCGGGAGTTGATAAAATTGGGCTCTACCCCCGGTGGAGGGGGTAAGATACCCTTCTGGGTCGACATGAATCAAGTGAGATAGCTTCATGACTTGAAGCATGAAACAAGAGAGCCTTCACGTACAGGTCGATGAATGGGGATTTCTCTCTGATATAGTACTGGTAGCAGGCAGTGGTGCCGCTCGGAACAAAGAAATGTCAATCGTCCAAACTCAGTCTTCGGATTTCTAGTTACCACGGCAATTCACCGATTCATGTCTAGTCCGGCACTTCATTTCGTCACTTTTTCCCCAGGCTTCTTTGTTTACTTTGTTGGTGGAGAGCATTGGATTACATTCCACGAGAATAGCGGGAAGTATATTAGGGCTTGGACGGAGGGGGGGGGTTTGCTACCCTAAATGGGATAGCTACGGATGATGTACCAAGTCAGTGTTGGGTATTAAGTATATCGATTTCTATAACACAAGGCAGAAGCCATTTCCAAGAGAAGTAAGCAACACATTAGGAAAAGGCAGGGGTCCGTGTAAGAATGAAACACATTGGAGTGCACGGCAACAATGAATGAATGTTCCATCGCGGATGCTCTTCCGCAAAAGACCTGACCGTCACACCATCCAGACGCTCTGTCAAAACACACAGCCGGGGTGGCATCGATAGGTCGTATTCCTATTCGATATCATATCGAATGGCAAATCGGTGGTCTGGACCGTTTCTATGCCTGAGCCCGGAGAAACAGGTGTTCACAAAATTGAGACCGTTACTCATGGCTACAGACTAGGCAGGTGCAACAGACTAACAGTACTACAATCGACTAGGAAACTCGTGTGAGATGTCTGTCTGCTGGTGTTTGACAACCGATCTACCTCGCATACTTTGTGCAGCTAGTCTATCTAAGTAAATGCATTGTGGCCATACGTATCGTGATTATAAGATACCAAAATCAGTCCAGTACTATTTCACTATCAAACATCATTCTACATACCGAGGTATACATTGAAATAATCGGTCATAATCATATGATAGGATGAAACATAATACCTGAAATTCCAACATTCCTCCCTTTTACTGGCTATGCGAATGTGATCTTCATACGCTCAGGACTCCAGGCAAACTCACCCGAGTCAACAAAGAAAGTGCTGCACGTCATGTTTAATTCCGGATAATTATCACATTCTGAAGTCGACCAACCGATGGAGGATGCGCTTTTCATCCGAAGAAGGTCGTGAGTCTCAGACAGCTTGATCATCATGAACTAGGGTTCCGGATCTGCGGGTGTTAACTCAGCAGTATATTCGGGCTTTGTATCAGGCTGAAGACGCAGAGTCAAAGGTAGTGCGAGGCATCAAACTAGCATAATATTCATCCAGCTCCAACGTCCTCCTACACCGCCACAAACGCTGCATGTTAGGCAGTTTTGGTCAAGTTTTGCGCCCACGCGTCTGGGGTTTGTTTCTTTCACTCCAGTGGCTTCTTGACCTTTGCACGTAGCATCTGATCGGCTTCCTTGAAAGAATATTCCTTTCAATTACCAAAAAGTGATACAGGTAACCAATTTTCAAAGTACTTTTCGCTATTGGGCATATCAAGTCCGAGGTTCAAGGAAGGAAGTTGACTGTAGCATCCGAATTGGGAATAGCGCCAACCCTGCCACCACATCAATTGATAAAATCGATCTCATCTTGAAAATCTACCGTCTTTCCAACCCCAAATAGACCAATCATCCAGGGGAAAACAGAATGCCACCTCGTAACCGCCCCCGACCACGAACCACATGGTGGATGCGCCTCCGCCGATTCATCTACACATTCGAGACACCACTCCACCTCCGTGGAACTTTCGTCCGTCTCAGCCACCAACACAAGTATCCATTCATACACAATGTGTAAATAATCTTAAATAACTGATTCGTCTGTATTAATGGAAAGAATACACTAGGTGAACGGCTACTATACCCAGTCCCAACCGAGATTAGTAGTAAGCTTGTAATAACAAGGCAGTTATTTTCGATGCCCTTACTGGATTTTCTTGGGGTCTGTGCTAAGTTCCCAGCCTCAACAGTATAACAACGATATTAAATAACGCGAACGACATACCATCTCCGGCCTAGTGACCGTGTCCCAATACATCAGTGCTACGTTGCCCTAGAGCACGGTCCGCTCTAGGTCGCCCCCGGTGCAACCCAGGAAATGCTGTGCTCCTTTGCCCAAACTTTGAAGGCTAGAGTAGGATGAAACTCAAAGGAAAAGTATATATAGGAAAAGTACGAATAAGGGCGGGTGGTTGGATGGGGATGTCGCCCTGAATAACGGTTTAGGGCTGCGTGTAAGGCATCTTTTCCTATCCTCTGCGCCAGTGTAAGGTTTGGGGCTTGGAAATGTGGTGCAGTGGTTCCGATTTGGGATGTTGCACGGGTGGCGTGTATTATTAGGCGATAGGGCACATGGTGTGGGTGTATAATAAATCTTCATGGTTAAGTGACGAAGAATATAGTACAGTAAGTACATCTTCAAATATAGAGGGATAAATGAGGTTAACTAGCGTAGGATCATCCACCACCATTCTTGGAGTATCCATCCAGCTTCCTTTTCGCCATTTGGGCCTTCCTTTCGCATGACCCCGATCTCTGTCATCCATTTCAGCAGGAGCTCGATTTCCCATGCTCCCATCGTAGGTTTGATCATGCTGGCAATGCTCGCGGCGCTAAGCCCCGGTCTGTTGGCAACACAACCCGCTACTGCCGCAACAGCCAAATCCCACAGTAGCTTGATGAAGCCACCGTGAATATCGCACCATATAGGGATTTTTTCTGGTACCCAGGCCACCCCGTTGTTCGTGGCTCGGGGCGGACAGGGCGCCGGAACATCGTTGAGTTCCTTCTCAATCGGGTTCCCGTACACGTAGTTTTCTTCAACTGGGTACAGCTCAACTCCGAAGCGGAGCTTATCCTTGTCTATTTGTCTGGTCAGGTAGCCACCCTCTGTCAACCCGTATTTATCGCGTGGAGGATCCCGCGGTCTCAAGATGACTCTGCGCGCGGCCACTAGGTTGATCATTGCTAGTATGTCGCCGTCTTCGGCATGATATTTAATCTCAAATTTGCCTTCGGATTGTAGTGCTGGGTCGAGCATATGCGTTTTGAATCTGGCTGCCCGTCGGAGCTGGGTGCTTTCAATCAATCGCTTGCGTCCCAATGCCTGGAGGAAGTGATCTGTGATGTCGAAGTTGCGGCCCGGCGTGATCCTGCCCCTGTTACCCATTGATATGATCCTCTCTGTTACCAACGAATCGATGGCGCTATCTATAAAATTGCCCATGTATGATAGTGCTTGCCGTGCCTCAGCGGGTCTGTATGCCTCTTCGGGAGTAACGACATTGGCCCGAATCCATGATTTGACCACTTCCAAGCGAGAAAGATCCTGCTTCCGAGGGGTAGGCGACTTGTGTTTATCGATCAGAGGGAGAGCGAATGGAACGCTCGCGAAAAGGTTACGCTTGCGATTGATGGTCAATGGCTGAGTGGTCTGATAGATATCATCCAGAGTGCTCGGCGGTTCCTCGCGAATCTCAAATACACTGTCGAATTGCTCTCTTGTAGCAGGGAGGTCCGGAAGAAGCTTTTCGGACTTGGGGACATCGAGCTGTGCGTTGGCCCAGTCGACAATCCATTCCCAATCATACCCCTCGAGATCATCGTAATTGATCGGAGGAACTTGGCCATTGGCGTATGCTTCAAGATAACGCTCTTGGAAGTCGCTCTGCATTTTCGCCAACTGGAGCCGGTTCTTGCTTAACACATACTTCCCTTTTGCTTGGATGAAAAGCGGATCATGGGCCGGAAAGCTGCTAGAAAAGAGCGCCCAGTCGACGACCTTACCTTCATAACCCCCAGCTAAGGCACGAACGACAACAATCGCAACCATGATCCTTTGAGTCAGCAAGTGCGGCAATTGATAACCAGTGCGATTCCGGCGAGCAGGCGCTCGAGACCCAGTGGGTTGTAATGTTGTATCGAACTCATCGCCAGCTGCCATTGATGCAGTGAGCTTCTCCAAGCGACGGTTCCGTGCTATTCCAGGGGCCATTGTCCGAGATATCGGGATTCGGTTAGGTTCGAGAAGCGTCATTGCGCCAAAAGTGCCAGGCTGCGCAGGCAAATCGGATTGGCGCCCCCTTTGTCTAGTAACCCTCGGCTCTAGCGGGGGGCGCGTTGGAAGCTCCGGTTCATCAATGTCAAACCGTATGTCACCCTGCATTGGAGCGCTATCAAAACTATCCTGCACAGTCTGGTTGATGTACCAAAGGTCTGCGCTCTTCTTGTCAAGCAGTCCTTCGTTTTGAAGTTCCCATCGCATAATCACATTCGTATCATAAAAGAACCGGTTCGATCGGGGGTCTGCACTTTCGGAATAGTCAACAGTGCGTCGCCGTGTCTGGCTAAACAAGTCGTCAAGTGAATGAGGCAGCTCGGGTGTTTTGTCGCTGAAGGTCTCAAGAGCACGCGGTGACTCGCGCACTTTCTTCTTCTGGTCATGCCTTGCAGCCCGCAGAGCAGCAAGGCCTCCGTCTGTTGAAAAGGTTCCTGTATTTGCATTGAACGTCTGCCTTGAGTTCATCAGCATCGCGTATGGAGCCATAGACGATATGGGAATCCAAAGGCGTTTCATTCTCCGGCCACCTTCGGCGGTCGAGCCGTCCTGCGCTTGAAGTACAGAAGATCGACGTCCCGCTTTGATCCGCTTTCTACCTTGGTTGGCTATTTGATCAGGTCTTGCAGCAGCAGTCATTCCAGGAATAGCAGAGTCTTGTGCCACCGGTCGCTGGAGTGACAAGAGTCGAACCACTTTTGAATGATTTTCTTTCCCTTCCCCAATCCTCTGCAGCAGTCGCCTCTGAACGCTCAGACCCTTCCTCTTCTCCTGGGCTACAACAAAGCCTGGTTTATACTGCAATTGTACTGTGAGCGCTGACTCGACAGGAAGTTTGGAATACGTGTTGGGGTCTCTGCCATCTTTTCCAAAAGTAACTCTCCTTGCGCCAGTCTTCGTCATTTCGGGATCGTAGTCGACATTATCTGGAATGTAATGGCGGGAGCCTGCAGCCAGCATCTTTTTCTGCATATCCATAACCAGAGGGTCATCCGGCCGCATGTCAGGTTTGATTATGATATTCTTTGTTACCATGACCCCTTTGTTATCCTTGCCACTAAAGGTTAATTGGCGAAGCTTTCCAGCATCAATTATGTGTTTCACAGTTGCTTTGATCGTACGAAGGTCGGGGGTTTCTTTGTACTTTGTCTTCCTCCACGCAGTCGCGAATGGGTACCAGATCTCAGTTCCCATGGGGAATGCCCCGCCAGCTTTTTCGACGATGTCCAAGATGATCTTTCGCCGAATGAAACCGACAGACCCTTTCTTTTCCTTCACATTTTCTCTTGATTTGCTGTTCTCAGCCAGTGCTTCCATATTTATCGGGGCTCCGCTCAAACCATTGGCATCCTTGGGGTGCTCCAAGGGATTGGCGTTGACTTCTTGGCCATGATTACTCTCTAGAACAGCCTGAGATGCCGGTGTCATGTTCATTGCAGTTCTATCTGTCTCGGCAGTACTTTCCTCTGTCTCCATTGGTGTAGAGCCATTTAAGTCGCTAACAGACGCTTGATCTGCTGGGGGGTTGTCTTTAGCGCCTGTAGCGTCTTTGTTTCCCTCATTTCGGACTGCTTCGCGAGGCTTCTTGGACGGTGTCTCTAGGACCTGTGTCGCATGAACGTTGCTCTCTCTTAGACTTTTCTCAGTTATAACACCTTGGCTAGTTTGGCTTGGTGACTCAGCCCTCTTCCGTTTCAATTGCTTTCCTTGGGTTTTATCATCGTTGCCAACGTCAGACTTATCCTGTGTCGGGTCTCCAACTGGAGCGCCCTCGGCATTTTCGGTATATGTCATAGGAACATTATTAGACTTAGTAGTAAAGTCGGTAATGCGTCGCTGTTTTGCAGTGCGCATAGTCGCTGGGCTAGGTCCAAGTTTAGATGTGGGCTGCCTTGAGTGTCTTTTTATACCTCGGGAAGGTGTGGCATTCATATCTTCAGGTGCATCCATGGCCTTGCCCGTCGTGGCAGGTGTGGGAACAGGTGTTTCTTCGACAGTCTCTTCGACAGTCTGTTCCCGAGAGTGCTGTTGTGATCCGCCGCCTTGGCCGCCTGTTTCAGCCTCTTCAGTAAACCAGGGAAAAGACAAAAGCTTCGGGGACTTGAATACAGCAATCCGACTGATCCTTGGACGACCTTGTCTTTTACCAGTTGGTCTTCGCCTTCCACGTGGTGTGACATAAACTCCAGAATTCGGACGTTTAATCAACAGAGCGCTGTACTCCGTCCAAGTCTCATCCAAACCAAGAGCTCTAAGCTTCTCGATCTCAGACATTCCTTGGAACTTTTCAGACTCATCCCTTGGTCCTTTTCGACGTTTAATAGTCGAGACAGGGCTTCCTAGGGCGCTATCGCCCATCTCTGAATCTGATACATCTAGACGTGCTCTTTTCGGTCTGATCGGGGTTACTATGTCAGAACCTGCAGCAAGCTTTCTACTTCCCGCTGGCGCTTTGGTTTGCCCACAGTGGAGTGCTAAGAATTGTTAGTGCTTTAGATAACAACATCGTTCGTCAGGTTTAGAGCAACCCACCGTATGTTCCATCTTTAAGTCGAATTGCTGCGGCGTCAGTGTTGGTGGCATTGTAGCTTGACGGGTCCACTGCCACTATGCATTCCAGAAGAGAAACATCGCCGTTTTTCACGAGCTCTTTCGCAGGGACAGCCACGGGTAGTCCATACTCGTCCAGCTCGGGCAGTGCGTCAACAGGTGGCGCACGAATCTTGTCCACCTTCGGATTTTTCGGGGTGAATTCAACAGCTTCCCAGGCTGACTCGCCCGCCTCAACAAGCTTTGCAAAGTTTGTTGCGGTGAAATGGTTATACTGGGTTATAGTGCGGTTGAGTACCGTGTCTCGTACAATAGCCAAGTGGCGTAGGTGCAACGGTTGTGATAGCTGCCAACATTCTACCAGGCGACTCATTGTGTTCTCCAGTGGGCGACGGTAGAAACCACCAAAGCATTTCCTGATGATTTGCTGGAGGGTAGGTCAGATTACATTCCTTCAGTGATGACAGGTAGTTCCTTTTTTCTTTTCTTTTTTTTTTTTTTTTTTTCCTTTTGTTTCTTCAATCTAACGCACCTGGTTCATAATACCCTCAGTCCCCGCATTTTCAACAACGTCAAGAATCAGGTTGTGGATTGTCTGGTCTGGAGTCCAGAGAGGAAGAATCCGACCAGCTTCATCTGTATCCTCTTCTCTTTTCATCACATTGAGCGTTTCACCATTATTCAGCAGAGGAGATTCCCTGGTCGCATCAGTGGGCTCTACATCTTCATCAAGTTCCGCATTATCATCCTGCTCCAGATTAGTTGAGATGCCTCGACTGAATTCATGGAACAGCTCCAAATCCTTTTCAGTCGGTTCTCGTATAAGCTTCACGCAAGCAAAATAATGTTTATCATTCTCAGAAAACTGCGACATGGCCTTGACACGCTTTAAGACACCTATGCGTTCAAATTTCCGCAGAGCACGAGAGAGGATACGCCACCGCCATCTATCGGCAAAGCCGAGGATTTTCTTAAGATCGACACGGGAAATGATCTCATGCTCCCGAAGGATACTGAAAAGCTGCTTGCTGAATTCCTTATAGTCGATCACTTGTGGTTGCCCCGAGGATTGATTTTTTGTCACTTCTGTAGATGATTGCTCTGTTTGCATAAATTTACGTAGGGTGCAAAGACTAGTTCGGGTTGATTTGATCTGGATAGCCCTCTTCTCAATGTAGCCTTTTTGCTGCAGTTGGTCAGTTCGCTTGGGGACTGAGCGCTTGTCTTGGCCGCTCAGTTTCACCAATTCAGTTTGAGCAATACCATTTGACTTGCGCGATGCGATGATAGATAGTAGAGCAAATTCTGTAGCAAGAAGTTTGTTCTCGTCCGGTTCATGGCCTGTGATGGCAAGCCATGTCCTCTCCTTTGAGACAAAAACACGGATTGGGTGTTGGGCAGTATGCTCAGAGCCGGGTGCATCATTAACACGGCGTTCTACATCACTAAGACTCAGAGCATTGCATTCTCTATTTTCGCCAATAGAAACTTCAGGGTTTCTTGCTAACCACGACCAGACTTTCTCCTGGAATCTGCGGTCGACAACATGGCTGCGGGTGGATGCATCCTGTGCAGCCTTGGCATAGAAAGTATTGATGAACGTCAAGATATCGGAAGGAGAAGCGCCTGGAGTATGTTAGTCTGCTTATACTTCTGATGGTACATCCAATTGTGTTATTTAAATTTGAAAATAAAAAGAGAGTTTTGATCCAAGCGCCAGCAGAAGGAGGATGCAGGGGTTTGGATATCAAATTGCCAAAATTAGAGTCGGTGCTGCAGTAGTGGACCCTCGCAACAATAACACAAAGAAAGACCACAAACTGACCTTGATCACCGCAGAGGGCAATCTCTGCCAGGAGAAAATCAATCAGTTCTCGTAGACTAGGGGCCATCCTATTTACATGGCTTAATCGCGGCCAATAGGTAAGGGAAGGGGTGGGATAAAAAATTTTGTCGAGTCCCCATTGGATCTCAACTCATCACCTGGGCGATAATCTCTCCGTCGAAAAAAGAAATTTGACAAGCCTTTGACACGTTGAGCGCGAGATTCGAACCATCGCCGTAGAGCGAAAATTGTGTGCAGCAAATTGGTGGGGGTGGCGGGTCTTTCAGCACGTGATGTATGCCATGGTTCTCAGGCACCAGGTGATATAATTCATTCATTTCCGAATGAGGTTAAAATATGATAGTAGCACCTCTCAGTCCCTTCAAACTAAACGAGAAGGGCTAAAAAGATAAGAATTCACCAGCTGTCCACCAATCCAAGGCAGTTCAGGATACACCATCAGTGTTACTTGAATTCGCTGCACAATATACTATCATAATTAGTCATACAGCATTCGATTTCTCGGCATAACGCACCTAATGCATCATTCGAATGGATCGTCGCTGATCGGCCGGCTAGACCGGGTTCGCCGTATACCTTATCCAAGTTCCAACTTTTACCTGAATTTCTGCAGAACGAGCAATTCAACAAACCGAAAAGCAAAGAATTTTAGGATATTTATTCGACTCGTGCCTGGTTCAATAGTGATAACAGATTTCGGTCTGCTACATCGATTCATCCGAACATATCCTTGACAAGTCGATCAATTCTCGAACTCAGGTATATACAAGTAGATACTTTTTGAATCGGCACTGTCATCGGAAGTTCGGCGACAATCAACCGCCGATAACAATATACGGAACCAATAATATCCAAAACTCTCTTCGAATTTTTGATCCTACGGAAAATAATATCTTAAGCACTCCGATGATCAGGCAGGTATGAACAGTGTAAGGTATTTTATGGTTATTTGTCGGAGGGAAAGGTAATCAGAGATGCTTGTTGTTGATGATGTTGTTCCTCGGCATACCGCCTTGGACATTTAACTCATTAACCAAACATACACTTTGTATTCTCATACCGATGTCAAATGACATCACGGGGTCCCGGTTACGTCAGGCACCTTGATTGTTCAACCCAAAATGCGGAAAAAAGTCTAATACTTTACAGCCAGACCGAAAAAGAAATAACTCCATGCGTTTCCGGTTCTTTTTCTCTTTCTCGACCTTGAACAATCTTCTACCATTTTGATGCACTCAATAAATTGGTTGCATCCCAAATAAAACTATCACCAATCCCAACGCGCATGGACAGCGGCAATACTCAGCCCCGTTCCTCGCCACTCACACTCGTATCATTTCTACCATTCTTCGATCACACCATGAATCTCGTTGCATGACAATCTCCCTTTCATTGATCTCGTTCAGCAACAATACTTGCCGAACCCCAATTAATCTCCGTATATCCTCACCATCGCTAGGGATATAGCGATGGAAGAAGGAACCGCCAGTACCAACCCTTTAGAACCTCCGCCGCTCCCTTACTCACTACGGACACGAAAGAAGTCAATCGCATTTTTCTGGATATTTTTCGTTTTTGACACCCTCGCTCAACCTGTGGCACTCTACTTCGGTCTGTGGTATGGCACAAACCTGTCGCATAATTTAGGTATGTCCCTTGCATAGTGTTTACTGTATACACAGACATGGCATACGTGCTAACCAACTCGTGCAATTAGTTTTTACCATTGTGACAGCTGCATTAGGAGGAATTTCTGTATTTGAATACTTCTACCGGCTCTACAACTTATTCCGAAAGGATTCTCGCGCTCGGCCGTTGAATGCACGGAAATCATGGGTAGGCTTGATCAAAATACCCCGAGGGTAGAATATATCGGGAACTGACATTCCATTCGCAGCTGGACTTCTTCCATATTAATTTCACCATTGTCTGGTTGATCCTCGCCGTTGAACTTATTGTGTAAGTTTTGGAAGCTTTCACTGTTCGGATGCTTGCTGTTTTGTATACTAACAAGAAACCAGAGGAACGGTCCAGGAGGAACCCTATGGTAACGTCCCCTACCGTTTATTGCGCTCACCCATACTTACATATCTATAGTGAGACTAGTAGCTATGGTCCTCCCGAGCGTCATGTTTTACTTCGGTGGTGTCTACTTGGCCCTCGATGTTCTCCGTGTGCTAGGGTTCAAGGCCCCTTTCCGGATTTCCTCGACCCCAAAGGGCTCTACGATGCCCACGGCTCTCTATGTTATGATCGAAGATGTGGTAGCAGTGGATGGGGGCGGGGGCCAGAAATACCGGTATGCGCTTCGAGTCCGGTATCTTTCCAGCCCATACTTCCGCCGGATGCTCTTTCAAATGAACTGTTTCTGGGCCGGGGGCTCTATTGTTTTCGCTGCTGTCATCACTGCAATTGTCTTTACGACACCAAAGCCTGTTGCGTACACGGTAAATCGCCCATTCCGCTGTTGGCGGTTTATTATATGGAAAGCTGACGAACATTTTCTTCATAGCTTGGATGGTCCTTACCATTCGTTTGGGCCGGCGTCTGGACGCTCATCACCATCCCGTGGGTCCAAAGTGATCTTCGTCGCGAGAAGAAAGCATGGGCTGAAAACCGCGGCCAAGGAGGCATTCCCTATACGGATGATATTAGCGCGCCGGCTGATCGGACTCGACTCGAGTCGATACACGAACATCTGTGGCCTTGGGGCCGCGAGAAAAACAAGGAACAGCCCTCGACGCAATCTACCCCGTCTGACGGCCATTCCAACGTATGATTCAATATTTTGCGTGACAAAAAGGCGCTAGTTGTGAACAGCAAGGTTAACGACGATATGCTTTAAATCCCACATGTATCCAATGTATTCTATATAGATACCCTAGCTCTAATGTATTCAGGTCAATGTATATTTTTGCCCAATGTTTGCGTCTAGTTGATAATGAGGCTGCTAGCCAATCTTGACATGACCACTCCCGTCAGAATCCGTCGTATCATGAACGGTTAAGGAGTCAGTCACATCGAATATCAGCCGGGTCCAAAGCGGCGGATGGTTCCGCAGGGCATCAGAACGCGCCGGATGCCCACGCGCATGAGCTTGGCATTAGCAAATAGGGATACCAAGCAAGGAACTAAGGTTACCAGACATCGCACTGGTTCGCCCGCTTTGCAAAACCGTTGGCTATATCCAGAGACTCCAATATCTAACCCCTGGGTTTAAGAGGCCCATCACAATGCTGGAAAGTGAGTTCAACTCTTCGGCCGCAGAGCATAGAACCTCACAGGAAGCAGCTTGAAATTCTTCGGGAATCCGAGCTGCAATTCAGACGTGACAACAATCAACCCGGCCTGCTTGAAAATCTCTTTGAACTTCTCATCCGTCCTTGTCACGCTACTATCCTCGTCATCATACATATCATTTCCATTGGGATCAGTCGATTGATTCTCCTTGACTATCACAATTCCCGTCTCTGTCAAAGATTCGCGACACCGCACAAAGTACTCGGCCAACTGGACATCCGTTAAATGTCCGACGCAGAATTGAGTCCAGATTAGGTCATATTTCTTCTCTGGATACCACCCCTCCAACCCGACGGTATAAATATCGCCCACGACACCAGAGCGCTTCAGAGCGCTGTCACGTATCACCTGGGTGAATTTCTCGACCGGCTCGACTGCGTCCACAGTTTCGCATACGTCCTTGAGGAACCCCTCCGTTACGCGCCCCACCCCCGCACCGCAGTCAGCTCCCAGCTTCAATTTCCCTTCGGTGGTGCAACCGGGCACCAATCGTCGGACCTTAGAAAGAAAGCTTTTCGAACCGCGTAGATCAATGCGTGTATACCATGGGTAACTCCCCAGCATACCCAGCATGGTATTGGAGTTGGCAGCGACGCTGTTCCAGTATCGGATGGAAGCGGCATGGTCGATCTTAGAATCTGGGGTTATCATCGCGGGTTTCTCCGAGTTGGCCTCGCCGGGCCCCGATGCGACTGGTTCAGAAGCCATCGCGACGGCTTGTCACTAAACGAGTTCCTCTGCCGTGAATGTAGCTTCTCAGTACCCTTGGAGATTTTTTGATGAGAAATCACGGAATTTCCGTCGGCTTATGTAATCTATTCCGGGAAACTGTACACTGTGATTGGCCAGAATCGAGGCAGTTACTGTCAACATACATTCACGACGAGTCTACCAAGACATATCAACATTCTCAAGCAGTAGAAGAATCAGCAGCAGAGATGGACGAATCGCCGGGTGAAGAACATCTCGCCTTCACAGAATGGGCTATCTCGAAAGGGATCGAGATCAATGGCATAGCGCCAGCTCGATTCCCCGGCCGCCGGTTAGGAATGATTGCAACGAAGACCATAGAAGTGAGTATGTCAACAAACATAACCATACAACCTTGCTACAATGACTGACAAGCCATTACGAGAAAGGAGGGAGAAGTTATGCTCACCGTCCCACAAACGGCGATGCTATCCATTGACTCTATCCCGTCTTCATTCGTGGATCTCTTCCCCGAGGGATCAACCATCCACGGCATTCTAGCCGCATATCTCACGCACGGGGACGTCAAAACCCTGAAAGAGATAGACGCCTGGCGCAACGTCTGGCCAAACTGGCAGGAGCTCGAAGATAGCACGCCTATACTATGGCCAGCTCATCTCCGACGGTCTAATTCGGCCTTTGAAGATGATGGGGGCAATTCCTCGACACCAAGTCTTCTGCCCCCTTCTGTATCTGGGCTATGGAATTCTTTCGAAAACGTGCCCGTAGGCGTCGACTACGACACCAGGTATCAGAACATGCTCGCGCAAGAGGAAAAGCGACTCAGACACGCCTGGGAACAGGTTCTCTCCGTGTTCCCTAAAACGGAGTGGAAGACATTCGCATATTACTGGCTCATCATCAACTCAAGAAGCTTCTACTATATCTCCCCCGGCAAGGACGAACCGGAGGATTGGAACGACGCCATCGCCATGGTTCCTTATGCTGATTATTTCAATCACGAGGATAACGCGGTTAGCCCACTCATCCTTTCACTTACTTCTTAACTTCCCTACCTAACAGATAAAAAGGCATGTGAAGTCAGATTCGACCATATCGACTACACATTCCGAGCAACCAAACGATACGGTAAAAATCGACCCCAACCCCATTTACCTAAACTACGGTAGAAGAATATTCCCAAATGAAACTAACCATCCCCACAGAAAAAGGCTCAGAAATCTACATGAGCTACGGCGCCCACTCGAACGACTTTCTCTTCGTCGAATGTCAGTTCCCCTTGCACCACTCCCAATTATCTCCATCTAACAAAAAGAGAAATCCATAGACGGCTTCTTCCTCGACAACAACGAATCCGACTCAATATACCTGGACGACATAATCTTCCAAGACCTAACAATAACGGACAAAAAAGAATTAGTCCATCAAGACTGTTTCGGGTACGTCAACGTCCCACTCTCTCACCACGGCCCCTCGCCATCCCCCCATCCCATTTATACTAACAAAAAATCCCCAAAAAAGCAACTTCGAAGTCACAGAAACTGGAGTAACCGCCAGTATCGAAACAGCAGCCTGTCTCAAATACATGTCAAAGCGGGACTTCCGGATCTATATCGAGGGCCGGTCGAAACGGGCCTTCGATGCGGAGAAATCGGCAGAGGTGATTCGGGGCTGGATTCGGGTTTATCTTGAGGAGTGTGAGAAAACGATGGAGATTATTGGGTCTATGTTGGAGAAGTTGGGTGGGTCTCGGAGACGTAGTAGTGATGGGAAGAAGTGGGAGAAGGGGAGATTGGAGATGTTGCTTAGTAGGTGGGGACAGATTAAGCAGATTTGTGAAAAGGCTATAAGTGCTGTTAGTCAGAGTGGATAGAGATATATTTGGTTTGTTTCCGTATGATGATGACGGGCTTGTGATTGGGTTCTATAGATAAGTTATTCACTCTGAGAACGGGGCTTGATGAAGGAAACAGTACTCGTTTTAGGTGGAAATATAGGTTTGAAAAGATAATGAATGAGATAGATAACTATTGAACTGTCGAATGTATTTCAATGTACAAGAATACGCTGATACCCCTTTCAATACACTGTGTACCTATACACCAGCCCAGATATATACCCGATGCATGTATATGTCTTGTCACCAGTGGCTCTCAGATAAACCGGTAGAGGCCCTCCGATACGCCCCTGACCCCATGGAATGGCAATAATAGATAAAGGAAAGAAAGTGAAGAAGTATACATAGCAAAGGGGGCTCGAGCTCATTGCTCGAGCCAGCCTATAACACGAACGACAGAGCAAGGGCAAAAATGTCACAAGAAATGTCTCAATTAGCCAAGCAGGATAGGATTGATACAACAAATCAAAACATGTTTCATAATATGAAGCCAGTGAAACAGATGACGCCTATATACGGCCCATTGCATTTGGGGTATCATGTAGCAAGAAATGGCAGGTCACGAGAGTGTGACGTAGAAAATAGAGGATAAGAAGGTTAAACGGTCAGGGAAGCTCAGCTTGTTCCGCCCATCTGGTATGGTTGTGAAGCCATAATACACGTCCTTTCTGTGGGACAATTACTTCCGGGACGACATCAATTTGCGGCCAAAGTTACGGATCGTCATTTTGTGACTAAATCGCAGTCAGCACAAGCACTCTACAGTCCAGTACAAATATAGCTCACCCCTCATCAGCCCCGTCCCAGCGCTTAGTTTCGGAACGGGCAATTGCAGTGCCTGAAGTCATAGGCCGGGATGGAGGATTCACAATCCTGCGAGATTGCTGCACACAGGTTAGCGACACTCCTAGTATTATTAGAACCATTCAACACTAACCTCCCAACGAGCATCCACGTCGACTTCACTTGCAGATCGAGCGTCAGACATTAGGCCGCTTTGCTCAATGCTGAGCATACTGGACCCTAAGGAATTTGAACGAACGAGTCGAGAGCTTCCGGAATGAACAGATCTCTGCGACTGTGACTCTGAGTATTCGCTATTCGAGTCCTGGCTCGTCTGGCTTTTATCAGATATCGTGATTGCCGCACTGTCAGGGTTGTGAAGCAGCTGAGAAGAGTTCGCTATATCGCGATATTTTTTCTGCTGTTGTTTCGTAGGACGATGATGTGAGAATTTATTCCCAAGTATTGCAGGTGCGTGAGATATAAGAGCCTTGATGACGTCTTTCTTCAGTCGCAAGGCCAAGTCCAAGTTAGACCATGTTTTGTTCCGATACTCCAGAATTGGCAGACGGAAGACGAAGTCGTGAATATCCTCCAGGTTATGATCTCCTTTGCCTTTGTAGCTCAAGCAAAGTACAACATCCCGCACCTTCACATGAGCTAGCGTCATGTAATTCGATGCGCGAGACATCATCTGGGATAGATCGTCGGTGGCTGCTTTGGACTTGCTCCTATTGGGTAGCTTGGCTAAACCGAACTTCTTCCCTTTATCTTCACCAACGCTGGTGCCTGAGCCATTTGCAAGGGTTTTGTCCGTGCCTTGTCTCGATAGCAATCGTAAACTGTCCGCAGATCTCTTAGTAGATAAGCCGCCACTAGTTGACGGACGCGCTGTCTGACGAGAAGGTTCGGAAGGTCCAAGTCGGTTGCTATCCTTATGGTGGGGCGTCATGGCGAGGCCTTTCAGATGATTAGAGCGTGCCGATCGGGGTCTAGCATCGTCAGATGACGTGAACGTCGGCTGTAACCTCAGTTCGATAGCGCCCGGTCCCTTCTGCGAGTCTTCTGTTGAGACATCCGTGTTGCTATGGGCGCTTCGAGGCGGGGCCGGACTTTCTGCCTCCTCATCTTCTTCGTCGGAATCTTCTAGTGGTTTCATATTCTTTATCATCAAGGGTGAAAAGCCCCCGTTTTCAAACCCACTCGCTCCGACATTAGGGAATATGTACTCGAACACCTTTTGGCCAAGCTCACGCTCCAGTTGTATCTTAAGCGGGAAAAGTGACACCTCAAAATTATCCACAACAGGGATACCGGCAACGGCCTCAAGCATGTGCCATTTAACCTTGATCATGTAATCATCCGGTGAGTCCAGAGGTTTGGCTTGGTCGAGATACGGCACAATGATTTGAGGGTAGATGGCATCCGGAAGAAGGTTCAATCCATACAGTCGTTCGACTGCTACGAGATTGTGGTTAGACCCATCACTATTGTCAGTACGTTCATATTCGGCATTTCGTAGCTGGAATTCGACTAATGGTTCGGTTTCGTCCTTCATAAGGTGCCAGACAACTTCGTGGGCTGATATGTTCCAACGCATGAGGCCATGGGCCCCAGACATTGTCGGATCGATTCTGCGCTGAGAAGTTGTTATTGCTTTCATCATAAAGAACAACTCATCTTCGCATTGAGCAAGGTCCTTTTCGAGCTCCATGCGATCTTCCCAGCCCTGTTTGTCCAGATATTTGGCATGAATTTGGAAATGCTCCTTGATCTCTTCCAGATGCCGAATTCGAGACTGCAGTTTAAACACCATCTCCGGTGCGCCTCTGAGGTCGCTGAAGTCTGAACTGAGCATGATTCTCTCCAGGCGTTCACTTCGGACTTTCTCCAGAGGCTCGCTGTAAAGCAGCAAATCAAGCACAATAATGTACATAGAGTAGTATTCAGCCGAGTCGCAGATAGCGCGGAAGTGAGGGAATTCGACGCTGATCTGATCTATTCTAGATTCCTCGCTGCGGAGACTATGCTCATGATCAGGTTGTCCCTTTGCCACTTCTTCGTTGTACTTCAGACGAAGATTGTTATACTTGTCGTATCTCAAGCTGGCAGAAGTCTTCTGAACAATCCTCGAGAAACCGAATGGATTCAATTCAAAGTCAAACATCGCTTCGATAGTCAACCAAGGCGGCCATGCTGAGCCTGGAGAATTGCCGTACTTGTTGCCCGCATAGAACTGCAAATGTTTCATCAGATTCTTTTGCGTTGCAACGAAGAATTGAGCACCATCCATCTCGAGGGAGAAGCGGCGCTGTACCAGACCACTGACATCGTCAGAAACACGTTCCTTGTCCATGATTGACACGACCTTCAGCTGCATGCCCTTCGCAGCAACCAATACGACCGACTTTTGGTTCTTCTCGCTTTGGAGCTGGATCTGAGGAGCGATAAGCCGCAAGTGATAGCTATTTTGCGGTGTGAATTCCGGTGAAATATTCTCACTAGAATCATCAGACTTTGAGCTGTCTTGTTTCTTGTGGTCAGAGCCCTCTTGTTCGTCGGCATTTACAAAACGTTTCGCATCGTTTAGTAGTTGCTCGATACGATCTTCCACGGTTCCGTCCTCTTCATTATCCACAAGCCCACGGATGTCAGAGGGGCGTCTCGACGCACTTTTGAACAACTTGGAATGCCTCCGCTGGTTCTTGCTTTGTTCGTCGACGATATCGAGAATAAATTTGACCGCCCTTCGAGACATGTAATACACAAATCCACGCCTCTGGCTCACCTGGTGACTGTAACGCAATATGATGTTCCTCAGTGAGTTGTTCCATTTTAGCTGAGTATTGTGTATTATGAAACGATTGTTGAAATTGGTGGAAAACTCGTCGTGAGGCGACGAATAAAGCCCGTCCATATCCGCATCCTTGCCATCGTTACTCGAGTCTGCATCTGTCCCTACTCGGTTGGTAACATCGGCTGCGACGGTTTCAGGGCTTGTTTTTGTTGAACTCATTTCTTCTCGAGCAAGTTGCCGCTCGAGACGCTGAAGTGCGGAGGCAAGGAAAGCCCGCCGCCGAGCGAGAGATTGCGCCTGCTTGATGTAGTTCTCATGGTCCGTCCGTAGTGAAGGATCCTGATCGACATCCTTGGCCATGCGAAGTTCTTGCTCTCCAATTGTGCGTTCCCAATCCTGGACCTGTGTTTCAACATGGGCAAGACGCTCTCTGATTAACTGCATTTGCACTCTGCGTGGCTCATTACTCTCGGACATGACACATGCGTGAGTAGGCTCATTGCCGAATGTACTGTAGCCTGTCTCGTCTGGACTTATGTCGCCATGATCTGTCTGGCGGAAATAAGTAAACCGTGGTGTAAATGCTAATGGCAAAATCTGCGTTCGTGGGTTCGACTCTTGAGGAAGGATCCAATCCAGCTCCACGAAATCATCCATATCGATCCAATCGAGATTGTGATCCGGGATCGTAAATCGGGAAAGATCGACGGAGGGCACAGGCTGCTGGAACGACGAGATAATATCGTTCTTGTTTTGCTCAATATCATCCAAGTTTGTCCCTTCAATACTAGCCGAAACAGCTCTAAAATCTGCAGCTTGCAAATCTAGCTCGGCTTGGTTAATCCGCATGGCGCTCGCCTGGGTCTGCTTGAGGCGTCCCTTTGCCAGTGTCTTAACCTGCTCGCGTCTCTGGTGCACATCAAGCTTCAGACTGTCCAAGCGAACCTTGATTCCTGTCGCTGTAACGACGTCCTCGCCATAGTCTTCGCGATCCTTGTGCTTGTACATGTGAGCTACAAACAACGGAGCGAAGAGCAGTTGATACTTCACAGTGGCAAGATGACGATTGAACTTCTTGCTAGTCTTGGTGATGCCGGGCCACAATGGACCTTGACGAACAGGAAGTGACATTACCCCAGAGAAAAGAGACCACCAATTGAAAAAGTGAGTAAAGAATCGCGGAGTGAGATGGACAGTATTGTAGCTAGTGGGTGATTCAACACGGTCGACAGACCAATCCCTACTCTCTGGGGCAAGCACAGAGATTGATAGATGGATATGGTTACTCCGGAACCCACGATAGGCGTCATACACCGCACGTTCGGAGGGGTCGACATATTTTGGATTCTGGAGGACAACCTCATAGTGCGGCATGAATTGGAACGACCGCCTCTTTTCATCGACATTACGTTCGAAAACAAGACCTACGACCCATTTTACTTCGCCTGACAATTTCATCACAACTTTCTTGAAATGGGCCGCGTTCTTCAGCTCGCTTGACGTCGTGCTTTCCAGGTCCTGGGCCGTGGCCTCGGCCATGAAGCGGGCTTCGTGACTGTAGTCTGGAATCGCTAGCACATACTCCCCACTAGTAACACTCATGAACTCCTTCGGATCATCGCTAGTGTGGACTTCCCATTTGACATCCTTGCGCCAGCACATGACGAATCCACTTCCAAAACCGGTTACGACATACGGATCACGAGAGCCTTTCAAACGCAAGTGAACATCCCCGTCTTCTTTCCAGAGAATTCGAAGGCGGGAATGAAAGCTCAATCGAATCTTGTCCCAGAAGCCAACCCTGTCGGAAGGATCAATTTCGGGTTTGGTGAATCCCTCTATAATCTTCATCATATCCTGGATGACAGGCTGGTAGGACATACCCCAAGAAATGCTCGTTGGAAGACTCGTGTTGATCTCGATTGTCGGATCAGAATACGTCTTGACAGGGCTTACCGATCGCCAAACGCTCATTTCGAACGAAGGACTTCTGGACCCGTCCGGAAGTTCGGTTGGAGAAACAAGCTCTACTTGGACTTGCCTGGCCGATTTATAATCACGATATTCTTCCGCGATGACAAAGTTGGTTCGAAGTGACCAGCTTGGAAGCCTTGGTGATTGTCCAGGGCGTAGAGCTGGTATGTGCAACAAGTCCAAGGGATAATCCCTTAAGTTGACGCGGGCCTCTCCCATGTCCAACTGGAAGCTCATTGGAATGAGTAATGCATATTGTGTAGACATTGGAATGCCTTTTCCAATCCTGTGGAGGAATGTTGGATAATCTTCCAAAGGAAAGAACGGCTTGTCTATAACAAGATTGATATCGCTTATTAAGGCCGCCATAAGAGCAGGCCTGTTCGGAATAGAGAGCACAGTCTCCGTCTCCTCCACGTCCTCAGGTGGCTCATCGGCTCCAGAGAAGAGGTTTCGTACTTCTTTGATCGAGGTACCCTGGAACTTCAAGGCACCATCGATCTTCTTCTTCCAGCTTCTTGCATTGTATTCCTGGAGTCGATACCAGGCCACTTCTGCTGATATCTTTGATTCGCCCGAGAGACAAGCTGCACCTTCAGTGTCATAGCGAAATTTTCTTCCCCGTCCACGCTTACTGTCATCTGCATCACTACTGCGCGGCTTCGCATCGGCACTTTTGCTTCTTTTCGACTCCCCGCTAACCCTCTCACTGCGAAGGGTTCTGTGACTCGACTTTGCACGCAATCTCGATGAGGCGCGCCGTTGATCACATTCCTTAATCTTCTGGACTTTCAACTCGTATGCCTCTTCTCTTGCCAGGCGCTGGCGTTGCTCCAGGAGGCCAGCACGATATATGCATCCTAGTTTCCATTCAAATGCATCATCTTCCATTTCAAACAACAGTGCTTTGCTGCGCAGTGATATCCTGGGTACTTTCTTCGGTTCCTCCGGGTCTCTTGACGAGTCAAACTCCGCCGTATGGTTTTTGAAGCGATGGTGAAGTTGCTTGAGGGCCTTTGATGTATTAATCACGTTGTCAAAAATGCGATGCATCACCATGTGGTGCGGGACGCCCAAGCGGATAAAATCAGCCCACACGTCTATCGACTTCTCTTCGGTCAAATTGACGCCCTGCTTTAATTTGGCAGTGCGGAAATCGACTCTGACATTGGTCATACCGATAATTCGTGCCCAGACCCCCTTGAGTTTAGGGGCCTCAGCATGGAGCCGAACTAGGTGAGCTCGAACAAATGGAACAGAGAGTCGGTGAGAGCCAGCAGCAAGCCCATAAATCTGGAGCATCATAGGGGGATCTGAGGGAAGGAAAGTTTTAACCTGAACAACAGTAACTCTGACATCTACCGTAATAAGCTCATTCCTTTGTACGAATGGGCGGGGCGACGAAGGAGGAGAGTTCCAAGGGGAAGGGGTCTGAGGTGTTGTTGCTGGAGAACGTTGGAAGAAAGCGCTCTGGATCACGGATACGGCAACTCCTACGCAGTAATAACGATAAAGGGAATACTGTAGGTAAACACCCTTTATCACGGAGTTGACGTGGAAGATAGGCCCAAGACGGTCGCTCAAGGTACTTAAAGCCACCTCGAACCTGGGAAGTGAAAAGAAAGGCTCCGCCTCCAGATAATCTTCAGATTCTATAACAAATCCTTCAAAACCACGAACATGCAGAGCGAGTCGCCTCCCGTCTGCAGCACCACGTTGTGTTTGTCTTGGGGGTGATGTCGGAGGAAACCTGAAGGGCGATTCGTCGCCGATCGTAGAATGACTGGGAGTCCGTCGCCGTACGATACTCACATTGGGTTGTTCGGTCTTTTGTGCTTTATAATCTGCGGTCCACGAATGAAGCTGGAGGGAAACCCCACGAGACAGTTCTGAGACCGCTTCATCCACACCGGCGATTTCCAGGCTCAAGCCCGTGGCTTCAAATTGGAACCGGAGCAGCCAAGGGGGAAGGCGCCTCAGAACACTAGGTTTCCGCTCTTCAAGCGACATTGAAACCTTTCTCCTCGGCTTCACTTGGGCTCGGAACTGTTCAATCACCTGTTGAATGCCTCGATTGACCTCTCCATTGACCATGTGGGCAGAACATGTATTCAATGACCCGGAAGCGATCACGCATACCTCTGGGGATGCACTAAGAAGGACTTTCAGTTCCATATTGTCCGTTGTGAGTAGATTATGTTTGACTCCCAGTGGTGTTTGATAATACAGTTGGTGGGACGCCACCCGGTAAATGGACGATAAGGAATAGTGGACACCGCCTTCCGATGAATGAGAGGACTCTATGTCGAGTGATATTGAGGATATAGAGCATATGAGTAGATTGTAGTCTTCTGTTGGGCCATCGGAGGCTTCGGAGATGGGCAAGATGAATCGAAGAACAGGCTCATGAACCGAGAGCTTGATACTTGCTTTAGGGAGCAACCGGGATATCAGTCGGTGATTGTTTCTCTTCTTCCCACGGGGGGAGGATGTTCTATCCTGAACCAATCCCAGAAGCCGAGAAACATGCCTTGGTTCTAAATCGATGGAAGGAGACGTTACCACAAGATTTGCAAACAGGATGTTAGTATTTCGCTCTTCCGGGTTCCATTCACTGAACGAGCTGATCGTCTTTGATGGGAGAGTTGTCTTTATGGTTGTAGTGGCCATAGGTATGTAAAGGATATTATCCGTCTCCCCCGAACTGTCGTCTAAACTGACCGAAAGAGAGATGGCAGCGAGGAGGGCTTGATGCGCGACGTCGTTCCGCTGGAAATACATGCGATGAGCGGGACTATTCTGATCCATCCGATGCAGATCAATCCCTATCTCATGGGATATAATGTTCAGATAGACGGAACTCTGCTTTGGCGAAGGTGGCTGGATAGCTCGCGATAACCTAAAAAAGCTCAAGGCTATCTGGATTTCATGTATTCCCCGCAACAGAGAGCTGGCAAACTCCTTTGAATCGGCAACGGTTTGGACAAGTGCATCATCCTGGCTTCCAGGCTTGTCCAATTCCTCCACGAAGTCTGCAAAAGACACTTCATCGTCCGCTTCACACTTTGAAGCTTCCGAGAAGGATTGCCGGAACTTCTTGATTCTTTGTGCGAGTGTCATCAGATCATCGTAAGGAATATGCATTCTCCCGATCTTTAGAGCAATCGACGCATCCCTAAGCCCTTCAAGGTCTTTATGTAGCATCCCATGTACATTGACTCCAATGTTGTCTAGCAATTCTGTTGGTTCTCCTCCTTCGACCGTAAGAAGGACATTTTGCACCGTCATTATCCATTCGGCTGGCCGGTGTTCACCGGACTCATACTTTTTGCGGCGGAATAGCTTCCCTCTGTCCACCATCTTACGTCTAGTGTCCACTGCCAATGACAGGCTTCCCACCTGAATTTGGCCAGCTTCAAGAAAATTCACGGTAGTGTTAACCGCCACAACATCCACCAATTTCAGCCAGTGTATTTTGCGATGTAGCCGCTTCACTTGCTCTTTTAGCTTGGTTAACGTTCTCCAAGTCTTGCTCCGCCCTTGGAAGGAAGCGTTATCTTCATCCTCTGGCGGGGAAGAATCCCCTGGGCTGGTGGGCTCCGATGCATCGGGGTGGTTTCCATTGCGCTTACTCTTGGCCAGAGCTGCGGGGTCCACGGTTACCTTCAAGTCGGTCAATCGAAGGCTGAGCCATGTCGGTTGGGCAAACGAAGGGGGGTGTAAAGACAGTCCAAGGCCACGAAGTTCAATCTGCACTCCTTGCTTCGGGACGTATGCGATGCGGCGGAGAGAAAAATAGCCAATGCGTTGTATGGAGATTCCCGTCGCGATCCGAACGATGGCGAAGATAAGAAATGAGAAGAGGTAGAGGAGAAGGAACCCGACAAGGATCGTGGTCGGGCTGAAGAGCCTCATCGTGGCTCGCGGTCAGGAGGGCTGATCCGTTGAATAGGACAAGTCCAGCGCAGCAATTGAACCATCGAGATGCGAGACTAGGAGGTCGTTAATAATTCCACGGGATACGATCAAGGCCGTCAGCTTCTGTGTTCATTCAAGAATTTTTATTTTTTTTTTTCCACGGTGGGGAGCACCTCCGAAGCATTCAATCTTCAAAGGGCTCGAAGCCGGTGAGGGCCAGGTCTCCGTTAAGACCGGAACTGTACACCAGCCGGAGAAGCGACGCAGGAGGTACGTAAGAACTGCGAGTCACTCATGCTTCTGAACTGAGGGGGAAAAGTAAGAGGACAAAAGAGAGATGCAGTATAGGACAGGATGGGCGACTCGGGTCCGACGAACCATAGATCTATCTAACTTTCATGTACTAGTAAGCAAAAAGACAAGTCGAGCCAGTCAATCACTAGTCCTTAGTCGTCGAGCTGGTCGCGCGCGGGCAGAACTGGAAGCGGAAAGCCGCCCACTTGGACCCAAACGGGGAGTCTTCTGGTAGGCTTCCGTTCTGGACGGTCGGCTGTCTCGGCTGATTCCTGCTACGAACTAATTGGATACGGTTCCACGCTGCATTTTACCCTTTTCGACCACGCATGTCATATACGTGAGCTGCGATGTTCTGTAAAGTACATACATACGTAGCCCCTATTTCTCGGTACTCTGGTGGGGGGCTCTTGCTTCATGATTTACATTCTGGGTAATTACGGAGTAGTAGTAGCTCATTCCTAACTGACTTATCTACTAGTACCTTGCATTCCGCCACTACTCTCTTCATCATGTTACAGACGTTTCATCGGAACAAAGCTTTCTCCAGGAAGATTACTTACACCAATCAAGAACCACCTACGTAATGGTCATACCGACGTGTCCAATCTCACTAGTACTAGATACACGTCCATGGGTGCACCTCCCTACAACTTGACTCGCTCGCTTATGAAGATTGGGCCTGTCAGATTTCTAAATAAATCCTAATACTATACAGCTTATCGTACAGACCATTCATTTCCCGTAAACTAATATACAAGACGATGTACATATGTATGTCCAAGGGGGCACACTGTAATTTCAGAATTGTCCCCTCCACCCTTTCCTGCAGGTAAAACTGAGCATGTTTTGACTCCTCCACAGAACAGGAGGTCCCGTATTTACGCCGTCGATAATACATCACATAGTAGTGCTCGTGTTTAGTAAAAAATTCAAGGGCGAACTCCCTTGAAGCAATAAGGGTCGTCCGGTATTCATCTGGCTTCGATCCGACAAACGATCGAATGGCAATTTCGACAGGGGACCATCTCTTAGGGGAGAAAGAATACTGATCGATTCTCTGTATTACTTTGGTTCGGGTTTCGGTGGTCCTGCTTCTGATCCACGGGACTTGGACTTTTCAAGTTCTTCAATCTTTTCATCAAGAAGTGCCATCTCAGCCTCAATACTCAGCAATTTTTCGCTTAGAAGCCCTCTATAGTCATCATCCGAAAGAGACTTGAGAGGGATCCATTTCGAGTCAGCGATTCGCTGGATGATTGGCTTAGATGGAGCATTGGCCTGCTCTATTTGCCATTTGTCGATCGCATTATAAGAGCCTTGCCCGAGATAGCCTAGTAACGAAAAGACGACAACCCCTGGAATGAGTCGACCTCCTGATCGTTGTTCACACGTCAGTCATCGACATCCAATTACCGGAGCTTGGCAGTAAAGCTTCAGAGGGTTAAATAGTAAATACCCATTAATCTTGTCACGGCTCCGCCAGCAATTCCTCCTGACAAGGCGCTGACATAAGCGCGTTGTTTCGCGGTGGCATTATCTTCATAATGGAGCTTCAAGATATTGCTCCTTAGCCCTGGCAAAGAGAGTTCAACACCAAAAAAATTTCCCAACATCTGGAAAGCAGGAGGATAAGAAACTTACACCAAAAAGAGGTTCCACAGGCGAACCAATGGATACCACAAGATATAGAATGAATCACTGGGTGGCGAGAAGAACGAACGACGCCTGAAATCCCTCCATAGACAAGGCCTGCAGAGCCTGCATGATAAACCAGTAAGCAGCCGGATAACACGGTACATTTAGTCCCAAAAAAAAAGTGTATCTTTCGAGCGACTGAATCAAGAGGTAGGTTCTATGAGCAAAGCCAACACTAACCGCTTAGAGCTCCCACCTTCAGGGAAGAGAAAAGAGCGTTAGGTTCTAAATTCGGATTTTGACTATTCTGGTCACTCATCTTGTGAACCGTCCAGACCGCAAACCAGAAGCTCGAATCAAATCCAGATATATCACTACTACTGCCATTGGCATCTTTTATTGTCTGGATGGGCGAAGGGCGGTAGTACACGTGATATGTGAGATTATGTAAGGCGATGCATGTTAACTAGTTAACTAGTTACGTCGAGGGCACATGACAAGTTATTTATTCTCTTTTCACTACGATTTTGTCCTCCACGTTATTAATTTTTCATATATAATGGGTCTTACTTTTTTAATTAAATATATTGCAATGATTAGATGTGAGAGTCTGGTCCGGTTATGTAGCACCTCAACCGGCTGTGATAAGTATAGAATTGGCGAAGATGTCCTTGGGGAACAATGGAATCCACATTCATCTAGGGTTCCTGACTACCCGAGTCAAAATTCCCAGGGCCCAGCGGTTGCTATGCAGTTCTATAATAGGTTAATTGTTCGTCAATTGTTTATCGAATAGCATCAAGCCAACAGGATGCTTCCGTTCGTATCCTAAGTAGTAATAAAGATCATGGAACGCATCCTGCACGGCGAAAATCGTCAAGTACAATTCCAGAACAATGCCATTTGCGTCCAACCTGCAAGGGAAGAGATCAACCGCTTAAAGCCAAATGAATTTTTAGTTTTACGATTTTAGTGCTATGAATCCTCTTAAAATTGTCAAAACTAAAATCCTCCTTCGCCGGTCATAATAAAAAATAATATAAATAGAGATAAAAAAAAAGAAAAGCAAAGAAAAAAAAAGGTGGGGAGTTCTAGTAGTTTGACCACTTCTCCGCAAAGCGAGGTTGCAAGAAAAAGCCCTCTTCGCGGGTTTGGGTCGAGGCGCAAACCGAAAAGCCGCACCAACACTTTTTGAGGCTGACTTTTCTAGCGTCATCACTAAAAATTATCCTCGCGGATTAACTCACTTTCCCCTCTGTTCTTCACTGCGGAGCTCTCCTGCAAAACACCCCCCCCATTTCACATCGTCTTGTTTAAAACTAGACGCCACCTTTCGCATTCTTACAGTCTTCCTTATCGGAAGTCATTTTATCTATTTCTCAACTCTCCCGTGTGAGACGCGCACAAGTGCTTCCCTTGGCGCGTTTCTGGATTTCCAACAACCGCAATCATGGGTGTGTTTCTACCCCTCTCAGGCATAATTACGCTCTCACTTTATGACAGCGCTGTCGTCTTTCTTATCGACAATGGATACTAATAATCATTTCTCCAGCGCCTAAGCAGAAAGCCCAGAAGATGTCCATCAGCACCTTCTTAGCTGATGAGAGTAAGTTAACCCCGTGAATCTCCGCGGGGCGATCAGTGCTAAATCATTAGACTTTGGCTCTTGGGCCGACGAGATGGATGACATGCCTTTGCCTGGTAAGTGACAGATTCTATTCCAATGATCGAGACTGGATGACCTCGTACTGATACAAATGACTACTAGCCGGTACGTTGTTAACACTGCTTGCTCACGATGTTTGCTACCCACCTGGATAGACATAGTCTAATACAATGTAGCCCCTCCTCAGCCCAGGTTTGACAGCGATCGCCGTGCTGGTGGCCTCTCGTCCGCTGGATTCGGCAGTGGCTTCGGTGGTACACATCCCTCCTCCCCCCTGTACGGTATCTTACTTTATCTGACAATGAGAAACAAGACCGTGAACGTGGTGGTTACGCCGTGAGGGAGCCCCTCCCCCTCCCCACCCAGCCTCCGTATACTGCCCACGTCGGAAACTTGTCCTTTGATGCGACTTCGGCTGATATCTCTGACCTCTTTGTCGACTGTGCTGTGACGAATGTTCGTATTGTGGAAGATAAGTTGACGAAAGCCCCTAAGGGCTTCGGATACGTCGAATTCGAGACCGTAGACGGTTTGAAGAAGGCTCTCGACCTCTCCGGCGCCACCCTGCAGGGAAGGGCCATCCGTGTCAGCATCGCAGAGCCTCGTAAGTGTTTCGATATTAGGTTCATTATACACCCACTGACACTTCTACAGCTAAGGAACGTGATGTCAAGGAATTTGACTGGACTCGCAAGGGCCCGCTTCCCGCCCCCGAGGCCCCGCGCCGTGTGCCTGACCGCTCCTCCTTCGGACGTAACCTGGACAATTTCTCCGATGCTGGTAGCGAACGTGCTGGTGGACGCCGCAACTTCGAATCCGATGGCAAGTTCCGCGATTTCGGCAACTGGGAGCGAAAGGGTCCTCTCTCTCCCACCGGCCCAGTGAGAGAAGGTGGCCGTCCTCGCACCAACGAGGGATCGGGTTTCAGAAAGAGCTCACCTGCCTGGGGTGAGGGACGTTCCCAGGATGGCTCAAGGCCCCCACGACGTGAATTCCAAGAACGGGCACCTACTGCAGCTGAAATGGACAACGCCTGGAGATCCAAGATGCGTCCTGATCAGCCTAAGGAATCTAGCAATCCTCCTTCCCCCGCTGCCGCTCCTGCATCCCCTGCCGCCCCTACGAGGCCAAGACTGAACCTTCAAAAACGAACTGTGACCGACGCCGTGTCTAGCCCGGCTGCGAGCACTGGAACTGGGGCCAGCCCATTCGGTGGCGCCCGCCCGATTGATACCGCCGCGAGAGAGAAGGAAGTTGAGGAACGGCGCCAACTAGCTTTGCGGCAAAAGAAGGAAGCCGACGAGAAGGCCAAGGCTGAGAAGGAGAAGCAGCGACCTGCCAAGGATCAGGCCAAGGGCGACAAGGCCGGCACATCCGCCGATCCTAACGGTAGAGATACTGCTGATACCCCTCAGGGTGCGAAGAACTTCGAAATCCTCCGGCGGGCCGGTGAGGACGAGAGTGGCATGGCCGCTGACCAAGATCAATCAGAGGAGGCCAAGCCTGCTGCGAAGGCTGAAGCCTCAAATGACGCCGCCGCTAGCAAGGAAAACGGTAGCTGGAGGCGGGGTCCTGATCAGCCAGCCGATGCTGCTGACGAGGAGGGCTGGAGCACCGTGAGCTCGAGGCAACGTAACAACCGCCGTGGAGCCGGCCGTTCGTTCGCATAGATCTAACGATACCCCGAATGCAGTCATTGCTCGACCGAAACTTCACATTCCTTCCAGAGCGAAATCCTGCTCACGAGGCTCTTCGTATGCTGCCTTGATATTACTGTCGCTTGCGGCTATCTCCAGGTAGCGCGTTTTCGAGAATGCTCTGCGAACAACCTTCCCTTCAATTGATGAGATTTTTTGGCTATGTTAATGACTGTTTGTTTTCAATACCAATCGTCCCGCTTCTCTCTGCTCTCCATTTCTCTCTGATTGATTCACGACTTTTTCCGTCAGTCAAGATCCCCGATTCACGTCTAGTCTTTGCTACCGTTGTCCGGCATGTCGAAAAGTTTTCTATGTTTCTTTTTACCCCCTCTTCCTAGTTGCCCTTAGTTTCCTTCCGAGCTAGTGATTCTCATGTATGTGAATGGACTTAGTATACACTTGTGACCTTTACGGCCGATCTGGATGGAAAGACGCTATGGTATTCTTAACGATGGTTTCCTTTTCTTCCGCGTTTCTCGGCTTTGTTGTGTCCAGTGATTCCCCCCTTTCGTTGTCTTGTTCGGGATCGGGGGATGGCGTGCGGAGTCCTATTCTTCTTGTTCTTCTAACGGAGCCATGTCCCCCTTCCTAGTTGACGAGACAGCCATGCGAATAAGATGACGACTCAGCGACTTGAAGAGGTAATTTCTCGGAGCCAAAGAACGGTAGTCTATCTTACAAGCCAGGCTTATAAAAGTGAACCAAAACAAAAGAAAGGAAAAAAAAAAAAAAGACTATCTTCCCCTTTTGCTCTTTCTCCCTCTTTTAATCCCTGATACTGGTAATCATATACGGAGCTTATTACATGGGATGCCGCTGGGCTTTTATTGTATTTTCGTCGTGCCTTGATCAGCTCTTTTGTTCAGTTAACCCGAGGTGATAGAATGAGCAGTACTGTTTTTTTTTTTTTTTTTTTTTGCTTGTTCTAATCGCTAGCATCCATGGGCCTCTAATTTAATCCCTGTAGAACCGGACGAAGCGAGAGGCCATAGTGGCCATGGCCCACCCAATGAGTAGTCTACGGTATAGGCTTTTCTCATTCTGATACCCCGAATAAGTAATCCGATCCACTTGGGATGCGGACTTGGGGAGGCTGGGGGAGCCTTTCAATCATGCAATCATCCCACACTTGCTGTCGACCGAACCAGATTTGGAAAGATAAGCACAAAAATATACTTTGGCCAACTCACCCACCACAATCATAATATGTTCGGCATATCTTTTCTGCGTTACTATTAAAGATCTATAGATCTATATTTAATGAAGGAAATGGGTCTCCTTCGTTTTTGTACTTGTATAAATTTTTCTTTTATCTCTGTTCTTGATACCCCCCGCAGCCCGGCTGAACGAAAGGATGCACCGGAATGATATCCAAGAAAATTATGTGCCGGTGGCTTCCCCACCGTGGAAGCTGGAGTTTCGGTCGTCGAGGAGATTTGTGATCTCGGTGGTGTCGATGGCTGTCTTTACGGTTTGAAGTCATATACCTGGTTCTCTTTGGTGATGTATGCTGACGGCGATGGTAGGATATTTTCATCTATGGCATGGTGTGTTGTAACGCAACAAGCAGATTTCTTGCGGGTTAAGTGCTGATGGATTATGGGCTGGTTAGATCGTTCCAATCCTGCCTGTGGTTCTGAAAACGCGGGTGGTTGTGCCTGATGATCAATGTAGGTGGTTTTCTGCCCCCTCGCCCTCTGCGATTGAGATGAGTTGACAAATCATTGACGAAATTATACAGTACAGCAATGGATGTCTATCATGCTTGCCGCGTTTGGGGGTGCTATCTTTGTTGGATCTCGTAAGTGTCCTTTTCTTACAGTCATGAGCAAACCTGATTGATCCCATGGATATAGCTATATTCGGCTATTTTGCCGACAAGGGCACCTCGCGCCAGGTACCATTCATCTTCGGTCTACTCGCGTTAGGTGGTTCGACTATCATGTTCTGGATTGCCCGGACACTCTCTTCGTTGGTCATTGCGCGAGTCCTGCAGGGCTTGTCTGCGGCAGTCGTCTGGACGGTCGGCATGGCTCTTGTTGTGGATACGGTGGGAAAGGACCAGGTTGGAGCGGCTATGGGATATGTCTCCATGTCTATGACAGTGGGAACTGTTTTTGGTCCTTTCATCGGAGGGGTCGTGTAAGTTATGTGTTGAATAAAGATGCCCTTACCTCGCTGACCCGTATAGGCTATCGCGGATAAGTTACGATGCCGTATTTACGATCGCTGTCGGACTAGTCGTCCTGGATATCCTCCTTCGACTTATCATGATCGAGCAAAAAACCGCCTTAAAATGGACTCAGCCAGAGATCGCTAATGAAACAGAGGGGTTGCTTCGCAGGGCGGACGAAACTGGCAATGGCGTGTACCAAGCCACCCGACAGGATTGCTCTGAAGTATCGATCGATCCCCGTCATTCCGTTTGTTGGCCGGAGACCAGTGGCGAGCCAATTGCGAGCGGAAGGACATCTTCTATGCCACCTATCGTACGTTTGATGTGCTCTAGCAGCGTGTTGCTCTTTTTTGGAGCGACTATAGTCGATGCCATTTTGTGGTCTTCTTTCGACACCGTATGCGGGGCCCTAGTCACACTGTCTTGAATGCTTTGTTAACCAGTAGCTGTAGGTGCTTCCGCTTCATGTGATGGAGACATTCAACTGGGATCCCTTTTGGGTCGGAGTCTGTTTCCTGCCGTTGTTCGCGCCATCCTTCTTTTCTCCTCTAGTCGGTAGGTTTGGTGACCAGCAAGCCGAATGTCGATTGCATTTTAACTGATTTGAACAGGCGATGCTGTTGACCGTTACGGATCCCGAACAATTGCGTTCCTTGGGTTCCTGCTGGATTTCCCTACGTTTTTCCTCCTTCGGCTCATCACACATGACACGACACAAGACCAAGTTCTCCTTTATATATTTCTATTCATCGCAGGTATTGCATCGACCCTTCAGATGGTGTCCCTCATGACGGAAGTCAGTCTGGTCGTTGAGCGACATGAGAAGGAATCGCCGGGAATCTTTGGGAGTCAAGGAGGCATGGGGCAAGCGTATGGACTGTTCAATGTCGCCTGGTCGGGTGGCCAGGTATTGGGGCCATTGATCGCGGGGCTCCTGAGTGATCGGGGTGGGTGGGTGACGATGGTGAGCGTCTTTGGAACGATGAGTGGCGTCACTGCCGTGGTTATCGGCTTCTCAGATAGAAAGGTTCTGGGGTGTTTCAGAAAACAAACATAGCCTTGTGTTGGCTAATTTTCGGTATTTTGTCATATACGAACAAATTTTTCTATCAATGAGGGTATAATGACAGTTCTTGAACTTGGTTTTCAACCAATGCAGATCGTGGTGGCGGCTTCTCGGGACGAAAGTATATACCCAGTAGACTTGCATGATACTAATCACCAGCCGATAAAGGCTCCCTTCATCCAGGAACAAAACAAAGTTTCCCTGAAGAATGCCAGATCCTCACGTAAGGGGAAAATGGATACATAGTGACTACGTATAACTAATGGCTGGTATGTGTTTCCCAGGAGATAACGGCGGGTTGTTGGAGAGATGGCGGGAACAACGGTTGCAAGGGGGTGAAGGACCGCAAGGTTGGACGTTAGGAAGTCTCCTTGTAAGGAGGAATTACTTCCAGGAAGTTACCTCCTTTGAAGACAAAGACCGGAGAAGTAATGTCCCTTCAGAACAATCAGATTGTAGGCCAGCTTTTCTAGATTCCTGTCCGCAGTGGAAGAAGTCAAGTCGTTGGATTTACGAAATGACCCATCACAAACATGCGGGGACTAAAGGGATCCACACACGTGTGTCTGGCATCTGCTCAAGCGACAATCTATGATTTAGATCTGGGGAAGCAGGATGAGATGGTGCGATTGCCCGAGAGACGATCATGTTAAATACCGATATTATTGACCTGGATTGGAAGGAACTCACTAGTAAGTCAGGTCCCATGTATGATATGACGGTGGTTGGATTGTCCCTTTCCCAATAAATCCACCCCCAAATACTAAGAATAGATTAGAATACAAGTAAACAATACATCAGCAATACAACAGACACAAGGCGCCTAACGTCGGTAACTCCACACTTGCTTACCCGCCATCATTACATTTATTCCATCTGTTTGTCGACAGAACCCTTTCTTATCCTTCTGGAAATCCTACGGCTGGCACCCTTCCTGTCATTCTTCCCTGTTTGGAAGTGATGCGTGTGTGTGTGTGTCACTAACATTTAGCCATCTGTTTCTATTTAACTGGTTTGTCCCGTTCTCTGAAACTCTTACTTCAATTTCTGCGACACGAGATCCTTCTCATTTCCCTAACCCAATTTCCTACCCGACTTGCGCTGTCATCTTCAAGTCTGTCGGCGATTCATGAAAGACGCAAGATGTCGACCACAACGACCACTGCCGCCCTCACATCGACCACGCTGGTCGGCATGCTTCCCACAATAAACGCGACGGGTTTAATTCCCGGAAAGAACTGTCCAACCTGTGGCCAGGAGACGACTCTAGTACAAGAGCACGCCGCTGACCAGAGGAGGATCAAGGAATTGGAGCGGCAGATTAGCTTTTTGAGTGTCCAGGCTGCCCAAACAGGTAAATAAAACCACATCATGATATGCTTCAATGGTCATTATGGCTTTACACACACACACACACACACACACACACACACACACACACACACACACGAGATGTTCTATACTGACTGTAATCTCTCTTGGCAGCCGAGAAAGTCGCCGAGTATGAGCACGATCATCTCCGGACCCAGGCCTCCACATATACTTCGCGAAATGGCTCCTCTATATCATCTACGTCCTCAAACGAAATAAACCGACCCCTATCACCTCCTTCTAATTCGCAAGGTCGTCTATCGACTCTCACATCCTTTCTCCATTCTCGTGGACCCAGCAACACATCCCCGACCCAAACACCCGCGCAACCCGTCTCCCAGCCTCCGTCGCGGCAACCCAGCCCAGACCACACAGCCGAGCTGCAAAATGCGCTAGATCGCGAACAGAGCCTGCGACGAGCAGCGGAGTCACAATTATCGCAGGCCAGTTCCGAGCTGGAGGAGCTAACCGCGCAATTATTCAGCCAGGCCAACGAGATGGTGGCCCAAGAACGCAAGGCCCGTGCGCGGCTCGAGGAGCGAGTAGCGGTGTTAGAACGTCGGGACGTCGAGAAAAGGGCCCGTCTGGAGCGACTCGAGAAGGCGATGGAAAGGGTTGAGCGCATTCGGGCACTCGTTGGTGAGTGATTTGCGCTGGACAGGAGTCTACCACATCCTTCATTTTTTCTCCCATTTTTTTCACCTTAATTTTCTTTTGCTTGGTTGGTTATACCTATACCCTGGTGTTTACAGCGACTGCCCCTCGTGGTTTTGGAATTTGGCATGAGACATGACTCGATGTTTTTCGGGTTCATTGCCCATGAAGGTTATGATCAGCATCTATGGCGTTGGGCACTTAATTTTGGTTTTCTTTTAGCTTAGTGGGCAGTCGTGGGGCGTTTTTTCACGTATGTATATGTCCATATTGTCTATATCGATGTACATGGCGACGATATATATTCGTGTTTCTGTGCAGATATACAACGATCAGAATGTCTCTACTAGTTCACATACATAACATTTTCACATACGTCCAGACCACCCAAGAACACCAATATCGAGAAATATTTTCTCAATCCTATCCGAAAAAACTTTTTTTTTAAAAAAAAAAAAAAAAGAATCACCTTCAAATCCGCACGTTCTTGTGAACCCCGCCAAATCAGGAACTAGTTTCTGTGACCCACCCAACCCGGTTAATATCAATAAGAATTGTAACTTTAAGGGTTCGACCTTCTACTTATACTCCTAAATTCTCGAACTATCGATCGAATAATTTATCCCGGTACATATACATTATTTTGATTTCTTTATACACCGACCCCTATATACAAATCATCAACCCGACTAGAAACAAAACACCAATTGAAAAAACCCCACCATGCCCATCGGCGTAGCCATCATAGGAAGCGGTACGTTTTAACCTCAAATGGAATATTTGTATAAAAGTGACAAAACCCTAACGGAGAAAACAGGGAACTTCGCCCGCGAAGAACACCTGGTATGTGTCCTCGTAGTGAGCATCTCAACTTGACTCGGCCTTAACCATGGATAAATATAATCAGCCCGGCGTGCAAGCATCGGATGCATTCGACCTGAAAGCTATTTACTCACGGTCCCTCACTTCGGCCCAAACCCTCGCAACCGGGATCTCTGGAATCGACCTGTACTCGGAAGACGCAGGGTCGGGGAAAGGTTACGACGATTTGCTCAGTCGGTCGGATATTACGGCCGTTATTATAGCGTGCGTTGGTTCTACAGTATACTACGAGAGTTGACAGAGGAGCTAATACGAATACTCACGACCAAGTCTCCCCATCCTCGCACAGCCAGAGTTCATCCGCAAGGCCCTGACAGCGGGGAAACATGTTCTGTCCGAGAAGCCAATCGCGAAGGATCTATCTGCGGCACAGGACCTGATCAACCTCCACAACTCCCGTATTGTCAGCAGCAAGACTGTGTGGGCTGTGGCCGAGAACTGGCGGTATATGAGCAAGTTTGTGCGGGCTGCGGAGGAAGTGCGGAGGCTTGGCGGTGTGAAGAATTTCCGGGTTGTCATGAGGAGTATGATTAAGCCTGGGTCGAAGTATCATAGTATGTGTCTCTCCCCTTCTACTGGGTATCGATGGAGGAGGTATGGGATGGGTGGGCTAATGTGTGCGCGTAGAAACGGAATGGCGTCGGAAACCCGAGTACCAGGGTGGGTTTGTTCTGGACGGTGGTGTTCATGTTGTTGCAGCGCTGCGGTTGATTCTGGGACAGAGTGATGGTCTGGCTATGGTGGCTGCGCATTCGTCGTTGCGACAGGAGCATCTTGCCCCCGTCGATACTGTTGATGCATTGGTTATGACCCGGACGGGCGCTACGGGTGTGCTGTCTGTCTCGTATGGCTCGGAGATCAATGATTCCGTTTTTGAGTTTACGTGCGCGGACGGTGTCGTGACATTGGATTTTGATCGGTTGACGGTGAATGGTGAGGGTTATGATGTGCCATTTGAAGGTCGCGGCGTCAATAAGGAGCTTGCTGAGTTCGCAGAGTCTATTACCACTGGAGCTGGGATTGCGACCCGCTTGCGACCGGAGGAAGCATTGGCGGATTTGGAGGTGATGGAGGGCATCTTCACTAGTAGCGAGAAGTCTGGCGAGAATAGAAATCTGCACCTGCAGATCTGAAAGGGCTATAATTATAGACCAATGCAATAGAACAGATGCATAATACAAAGCATGTACAACATGGTATTGGAGTAGAATTGGAGATCAGAACTAAAGCATAACAATTGATACGGGAGACGATAAGAGAAGCGGGAAGGTAAAGACAGATGACATAATCCAGTCGACGATCGACACCAGACCCGAAGCGGCAAGTCTTGGCAGGGCTTTCACCCTAATTTTCAGCTTAGCGAGGCGTTAGCACCCGACTGCACTGGGCGGCCAACCTCAGCGCGAAATTTTGAGATCGAATTCGACCCGTCACGACAACTCGAGCGCCAGCGGCCTTACGAAACCGACAAGGTATGTTCTATACCGGGATGAGGGCTGTATCTTGTCGTTATTCTTGATACTAATTGGAATCCAGATGGTCCTCGCAAAGAAGCACGTCCCCATCGTCAAGAAGCGTATGTCAAAATCTTGCCTTCCTGTTTTCCAGTCCAGCACATCCACCACAGCCCAGGTCCCATGTATAGCAAGAGTGTCAGGGAAAGGAGGAATTCAGGAGGTTTCGCACGAAATTTTTCGATGAAAAACGGAGAATGATATCACTGTTCGAAGGGGGAAAAAAGTCAAGGGATTCGAGAACGACTTGGCAATCTCACGAAACACTTGGGAGATATACATCGGGACTTCTGGGACACAATCTATCACATATACACACTCGGGTTATTGAAAATATCGGGGAAAACTGACAAGGATTGCAATATACAGGCACCAAGACCTTCAAGCGCCACCAGTCGGACCGCTTCAAGTGTGTGCCTGAGTCATGGCGCAAGCCTAAGGGTATCGACTCCCGCGTCCGTAGACGCTTCAAGTCGAACATTCCCATGCCCTCCGTACGTTTTTCTTCTCCGTCCCAGTCTCGATCCGGAAGTGAAATATCACAGCGCGACCGGTGATCGAACTTCGATTCATACCACGGAACAATGAATACTGATATGGCTTGAATCGATAGATCGGCTATGGCTCCAACAAGAAGACCAAGCACATGATGCCCTCCGGCCACAAGGCTTTCCTCGTCCAGAACCCCAAGGACGTTGAGCTCCTTCTCATGCACAACCGCACCTACGCTGCTGAGTACGCCCACCCTGTCAACCAAACTATGCAAAGCAGAAAAGCGCATCAAACTAACATGTTGTAATTTGTAGGATCGGTCACGCCGTCTCCTCCCGCAAGCGCGTCGAGATCATCGCCAAGGCCAAGGCTCTCGGTGTCAAGGTTACCAACCCCAAGGGCCGTGTCACCACTGAGGCTTAAATGCTTTAGCCTAATTAAATCAACAATTAAAATCATTATACCAAAGCATTTTCAATTGGAGATGGGGATCTCTGGCAAAAGCTGCAAGGTGTCGCTTCGGTTTTCTTGTATGGTCGTGAATTGAAATGAATCATCTCGTGGCGATAACGAATTTCTCTTTATGTGCATGATTGGGTGGCTGGTACCAGCACTGGGATATAAAATAGAAATGGGGGCTGTTCCATTGCGATTCCCTTCCTCGGTCTTGTCCCTCTTGGTTGGGCGGTAGTGTTTGAGCGTAGGGCGTACTTGGATCCGGTTTTAGATGGGAATTCCGTTACTGGGTTCTGCTCTGTGTTGAGATCCGTAGAAGAGTCCGAGATCTGGTACCACTCTTGAGTACACGTTTATCCTCAGTACTTTTGAATCATGGTATCAGTATATTCATGCATCAATGTAAGGCCAGGTAACCACGACTCTACATATATACCAGCGGCGAATAATGCAGCCAAAAATCAAAGAACTCCTGACATCCATGCATACAGGTATCACGTAGTCGTAAACATCTAGTCTATGCAAATATAGGAGTGCAAAAATTCTAAGTCGACAAGGAAAGCTCGAGCAGGTCGCTATTGCTCTGCAGCTTCTCGCTATCCACCACTCCCACGCCCCGAACCAGGACATTTCCCTGACCCCTCTTCGGCTTGTCTTCATCCTCCATGCCCTCTGGCACAGTTCCATTCCCAATCACAATCTCTTCTTCCTCCGGTACTGGCTCCCAGTCAGGGACTGCCCGAGGGCCATCCATGCCTGACGGGGGAAGGGCCCAAGAAGGCATCTTGCTGCGGTACTTCCAGTCGCCATCATCCGAAGAGTAAGCAACGGCATGAAGGAAGATGCCCAGCTCGTGCACTCCAGGATCAGTATAGAGGTCCGTACCACAGACATCACACTGTTCGCCGGAAAGCCTCTCGCCCTTGCGCTTGTGGTACTCTACAAGAGCAGCCTCGTGCTCGCGGGACATGATGCCCTCGATGACGGAGGCCTCAGTACCCGGTGGCACAAGCGGTGCAGCAGTAAGATGAGTCCGGTACGAAACCGTATCCGAAACCTCAGTCTTGCCCATGTTATTCAAGCGCTCCATGATCTCAACATCCCGATCACCGTTATCCTCGCTCTTCCCCAGACCGGGCCCAAACACACGCCGATTCGAATAAATCGGATCATTCGTAATCGGGTGGCCAAGGAATTGAAGATGGACACGAATCTGGTGCGTCCGCCCTGTCAACGGCAAACAATGCACAATACTATATCCCTCTTCCTCGTTCGCATACGCAGGTGGCGGCGTCGCAGCCTGGTCCTCATTCGCCGCGGCCGGTTCGGGATCATGAGGGGGATAGTAAGCCAAACGGCGGAACTTCGTCTTCGCCGTCTTACCGGTGGCGCGGACACGGTTCAGGCCCAGCTTCGGACTAACCTGCATAATGGGCTGGTCGCAGACCACCACCCCGTCTGGGAACTTGCCCTTCACTCGAGTCACGTACTCCTTGTGCACGGTCCGCTCTTTAAGCCTGCTGGCTACCATCTCTGCTGCCTTGGGCTCTTTGGCGATGAACATCACGCCGGAGGTTAACCGATCCAGTCGATTGCAAGGCCGGGGCACCCAACCACCACCGCGCTCGGAGCGGAGGATCTCAATGACGGAGTTGTAATGGTACCGACCGGCGGAGTGGACAGGCACACCGGCCGGTTTGTCGATGACAATGAGACCATCGTCTTCGTGGATGATGCCGATCTCCTGGCTTGTGACGGGGGGTTCGTGTCGGTGCAGGGTATGCGAGATGACATCGCCATTCTTCACTTTCGTATTGGGCCCGGCTGGTTTACCATTAACGGCGACTTTCCCGGCTGCCAAAGCCTCTCTCTAGAGATGTAATCAGTCAACATGATCCAGCGTAGTTGTGATCCGGTGTGTTGGAACATACGTAGTACTCCGGTGGGCGATCGCGAAACTCGGAGATAAAGATGTCGACTAGTTCCCGACCCCTCCATCGCTCTTTGCAGAATGTGTTGTATGTGTAATGGTATGGACTGACGCGGCGAAATCCTCCCTCGAAGTAATAGGGGCCTGTCGGTGGTTCGCAGGGTGTTACAGCCACTTTGGGAGGTTCTTCGACAGGGTCCGGAGGAGGCACCTTGAGCGTTGTATCGACGGGTGTGAGAGCCATGGTGGGAGCAGGAATCCTGCCTTTTCGCACAAGGTAGGCGAGGATGCGAGGTGAGGGAGCCAAGTTAAAGAGTTAGGGAGGGTATCACGAGTTCATGGGCGGTGGTTTTGACTGAAGAAAAGTACTTTTACGTGGGGTCGGAGGGGCGTTCCTGAATTTCAAAAAAAAAAAAAAAAAGTTTATGTTTCTTGGCATTAATTTTATGCCCCAGTCATGGTACCAACCAAGATCGACATCCATTTAGCAAGAAGAATGAGTGGACAAAGAGTAGTCCTTATATATATTGAAAGAGGGGAAATACTTGGAAAGCCATAATAGGTGACAATCCCATGAAGAACAATACTTTGATTACGCTTGGTCTTAGTGTGTTCCCTAAAGCTGTACAGTACCATTTATATATTTATTAAGCTCATAGATCTCTAACTGTCATTGTAAATTGTATTATGGAATCCCATTGGGATAGAGTTGAAAACAGGTCATTAAAAGTAGATAGCACTTGTCATAATCTCGTCTATTGACCCCTCTTCAAGTTGACCATGACCTTAGAGACTCAAGTTGCTAACACCTATTGGCTATAGCTATGTACTATCCTTCAATGTATATTTGTAACTATCTGCATCCCTGGTCAAAAGGTTGTAATAGATTTTCAACGCAAAAAGCGTTAATTTACTGAAGAATGCGATAGATATGCCATCGAGGTGGTTCAATGCAAGAGATTTGGACACAAACACTCGACAAATATCCTGATATTGTTGAGCAAACAGTATTACCGTGGGTGAAAAGTTCATCTCCTACCACAATCGCCCACGGTACATGAGCTTTTCGGGGTCCTCTCCAAGATTAACTGTGGTGAATGGTCATGCCTTGGCGAAGGGATTCCCTGGATCAACGAAGTCAACGATTCATACTGTATGGGTTAACCTTATCAAAGAACTTTGTAAGAAAAGTATAATCTGTTCAACATGTCCCTCTCTCCTCTCTTTCACTTTAAACTTTTTTTTTTTCTTTTTTTCACTTGTTATTTCACGGATGTGTAGTGGGAATGGACTGCCTATTTCCCCTCGAGGATATTTCTATCTAGTTGTATGATTCGACTTTCGTTATACTGTTTCTCTACAACCTGTTTCAGGAACTAAGGAATGACAATAGCAGATTAATTACAATGAAATCGAATATTAGGCAATTGCCCTCTCTTTCTAGTCGCCATATCCAGCAGACACAGTCTCGTATAGACAGCCCCTAGTACTTTTCAATCTAGCCTCATACTCCCAGGGTACACCTAGAATGATTATTCCCGATCCCTATCAATCATATTTCAAGCACACTGCCTAATAGGAATCGGATACCCCCCAGGCCACGTCCACTGGCAAACCTGCGAACAGCAAGACGAAAAATGTAGACAAGGCCAACCATTTGAATGACAATGATCTTTCGTTCCCTTGGTACTGGCATTCGACGGAGCAGCAGTTTCCACACTCCGGCAATCTTTAACCTGGACGCAAGCACTATTGTTGGTATTTGGAGTATTGCTTTGCGACTGGAGAGTGATATTCCTGGTTGAGTTATGGTTCTGCGAGGTTTGATTGTGAACTTCAGCTCTGTGGTCGACCGATGCTGCTAACGTAGCAGTCGCGAAGATGATGATGGTGGTGAGGTAGAGGATGTGCATGGTGCTCTTAGTTTGCATCGTGTTTTTGGGTGTAGAGTCTTAGACAGTTTTGAATTGATGTGCTCGGCGAATGCTTGTTGGATTGGTCTTCTTCCTCGTAGCTATCAGGCTTGGACGGGATGAACTGGTAGTGAGGTGTAGATGACAGAGTATTGATGAATCTGTTTTGGGCGCCAATGATTCTAGATGAAATCTTGATCCGTGCTCTTTCTTGTACTTCATGACTTGACGATTGGTAGTAAATAGATATCTAATGATCCCAGCTGCTGAATTCCTAATAATGGGATGCGGTTGATACTCAAAGCGGCAAGTACGATCTGCAGTCCAGTACCCGTAATATGTCTAATGTATTGCACTTGACCATTCTCCTTCTACTGGAATGTCTATGTCAAATCTACTACTGAGTATATCGTAGATCATTGCAGGCGAGCCCAATTGTAGGTACAGAGTTCAGACTGGAAAGCTTCGGTACTGACAGCTCCTCATAGCTGTTTAGAATTAAGGAGCAGCACAAGACTTTGACAAACATAAAGCTCATACTACTCTCCATTTAAATCACAAGTGTGATAAAAACCATTCATACAAATAGCCTCTTGACCTTCCTTAGCTCGCCAAGGGCATTACCCATGATGCCACAGTTTGACCCATAAAAATCTCACACCATGTCCGGGTATACAGACTAAACGGCCACTAATGACCCTCCTTCACGTTTATCACCGATATAACCCTTATCAGATCCGCACTCTTCCCGTCCCCAAGACCTCCACCGAGTATCCTGGGTCTATTCCATCGCAGTGGATTAAGCACGATATAGACTATTGACAAGACCGCTGATCTATTCCTTATCAGGGAAAGCTCCGGCAAAAGCAACCTCGGCTGAATCCTTCCTCGGAAATAACATTTAATATGGACATCTCCATCTGAATCCGATAAGAATATATTCCGAGGACAACAAGCATATCAGTATCCCAGTCCGATAATCTTCACCCTCCTTAACCTCCATACTGTATTTCTCCATTAGCAGACCAGCACAAAGTACCAAAAAGAAAAATGGCCCCCAAAGAAATCGAAGCCAAGAAACGCCGTACCCGAAGCGACTACGTCTTCCACCAAGTATACCGAACAAGATGGTAAATACATACTTATCTCAGATTCAAACCAATGCCCCGAATAAATAATGAACAAAAAGGGAAATAGGTTTGATAACGATATGTACGCGCACCTCAATAACACCGTCTACGCAATGCTCTTCGACTCCATTGTCAACAGCTGGTTAATCGCCGAATGTGGCATGGACCCCTTCTCCATCAACAATAAGGGCTCGGATTCGTCAGCAAAGACCAACTCAGCGTCTCAGGTGGGTATCATGGTCAACTCGTACTGCGATTACTTTGCCTCGGTTGCTTTCCCCGATGTGCTGGACCTCGGACTTCGGGTTGCGAAGCTCGGTACATCGAGTGTTGTCTATGAAGTTGGGGTGTTTAAGCAGGGGGAGGAGGAGGTGAAGGTTGTTGGGGGGTATATGCATGTTTTTGTGGCGAGGGAGACGATGAGGCCGACTAAGGCGGGGATGGAGGAGAGGGTGAGGAAGGGATTGGAGAAGTTGGTTAAGAAGGATGGGAAGGAAGGGGCAAAATTGTAGAGGCTCTTTATTCTTTCTTCCTTCCTTTTTCTTTTTGCATTTCTTGTGAGATCTGTTTTAGGGTTTAGATTTGGGCTGCTCTCTCGTACAGTTGTTTTGGGGAGATTATGTGGCTGATGTGGAAATACCTTGACCGCCTCTTTCTCTACTATTGATATATTCGTGATCCGATAGGATGAAGTAACCGAAATAGAAGAGCCCTATACAATTAATATCCCTAATTATACCTTATGGACAAATTCTGGGAACGAGTGTATCAATATCGCGTCGAATCTTGTTGACGAGATAAGCCATACCCTACTACTAGTACTTACCCGGGAAGCCCTTGCATGGAAAACACCGCGGGCATTTACCAATCACATGGTCTGCAGAAAGGTCCTCACCTGCAAGTGATGGATGGTACCATGCATATCCAATCGAACACTGTTGCTGCAACTAAAGGGTACCCACTTCTTGCTGCAGACGATAAGTATCTTTAGGGTTGGTTCCGCCTAAATTTCAACATACACACAGAGAATGAATATTGATTGAGAAGTATTGTACTCCACTGTCATATTGTATCAATGTCTATCAAACCACTATTAAACTCCTGTCCAAGTCTGTTGTCCTTGAACCACGTTCTAACCGAAAGAATCATCACGGCCAATATCTATCGTGATGACATGTAACCACATGTCGCATAACAATAAGGAAACAAGTAGGTCTATCTAACTTTTTTTTATAACCAAAACACCATCGCTGTGTAAAACAAATAGTCGTAACAGTCGAGCCATCAAGCAAGTTCATAGGTATAACAAAAGTGGAAATAATGAATCGCTTGTACGCTCGCTTTCAACAATTCAAGAATAGAAACTGCCTTTCTTAGCCTGCCAACCAATATTCTGCAGGAGCCAGCTGCAGAACAGAATCCATCATGGTTGGATGGTGAGAAACCCTGTAAAGAGGCCCGGAACCGTCAGGGCGCTAACCATCGGGATGGGTTATTCATGAAGCCGCAATCAGCCCAGCTTGCTTGGGACGATGCTAGCACGGGAAACATTCGTGCTGTCAGGGAACAGTACTCGGCGCATGGTTTGCGTTTCCGAGTCGTAATACCATTTTTGATAGGGTCCCGGAATGAATTTTCCCTTGGCATCCCATCCGGCAACCCAGGTGTCTCCATCATCAAGACGGAAGAAGAGATATCTTTCCGGCTTAGCACCTTCATGGACGGTCACTGAATGCCAGCGGCATCTGTCCTCCAGTTCATACTCGAACATGTATCGGTGGAGGATGCGGCAGTAAACGACTGGGACAGGAACTTTTTCGTCGTACTCATTACCATCTTTGTAAACTAGGTGCCATCCACGACCTGGGATGTATTTGTAGATGCCTGGGACAGGAGATTCCCAGTGTTCTTCCTTATGGATAGACCCTTGGATGCGCTCTCCACGTTGAAACCAGTACGTGGGGCAGAAGACAGTTCGGAGGCAGAGGAACAGGTTGGGCGCCATGATGGGTCGTAATAATGATGTGAGATGCTCGTTGACGATGTTGTAAGACGGATGATTTCACCTGGATAGGTGAGGGTTGAAGAGGCAAGATAGCTGAAAAATACACACAAAACTGAAACGCTTAATTGCGGGAAAATGGAAAGCGTTGCGATCAAGAAAGAACGAGAAGACGGATGGTTTATATGTCGACGTCCATCTTGAAAAACACAAGTAAAAACAACTCGAGTTGAAAGGATAATTTAAAGTGAAGAGGTTGTCAGGCCCAATTGAAAATCGGTTATAGCTCCTTCGAGCGCAGTGGCGTTAATCCGTCGGGATTATTGATAAAGGTACAGTTGGATGGTTCCCACAGAACAGGAAGATGAGCCGCGAGACACGTAACGATGCGGTGTGCACTATATATGCGTCCCGCGATGAGCTAGGCCTATGCGTAGTTGCACAGGGTGATTTCGGGAAAGGGCGACGGCCGTTTGATGAGACAGGTGTCTTTGAAAGGAGACAGATAAGGTCAAGGATGATGCAAGAGGCCGGGATACACGACTATGTGGTGCGGCGGTGGGAGATGCACGGTGCACACAGAAGCTGTCGGTTCTTATTGCTCAGAGGAAGCGCATGGTAGCAGGCTTGCATCTAAGTGGACGATAGGAGGAAGCAGCATGTTAAAAGGAATTCGTTGTGTAGGAAACTACAAGGAACACGCCGGGAAGATCACAAGGAACAGCTTTAAAAATGATGGTGGGAAAGTGGGATGTGGGTGCCTGACAACCAGGGGCGGTCTGAGATCAGCTGTGGCTAGAAAAAATTTTCTGATATTGCAGGCTAGACCCTAAGCAAGTACGCGGGTCCATCGGTGGTACTCCGTAGGAGTAAGTTCTTAGTTGTAACTCTTTGCAAGGCTGCAACGGCAAACTCAAAACTCTGCGCGCGGGTAACCCGAGACCCACCGGTCCACACCCGGAGGATATTTTTATAAATTTTTAATGGTGTGTGTGTGGTGAACTGTCGAATATCATTTACTTCAATTGTCATAGGTTCCGCCATTGGTCTCAGCTGTGTCCTTTTATTTCATGACTCAATTGCTTGGCAGTCGACAATATTGCTAACAATTACATGATCGGCGCCAGACAGTTGAGAAACTGGTGATGTCGCGTCCACCTCCTGGCTTGGTTCCCGGGTGGATATGGTTCGAGACCACCGCCATCTTCAGACACCCGTTCTTGGCTTTACGCATTGGTAAGCTATCAAACTTTTCTTGCTTTCTTGCTTTCTTTCTCGCTCTCCTTATACTCTTTGTTTTAGTTCTCTGGGCGGCTTTCTTGTAGGTATCGGGTGGATTCGTAGATGATATAGACCGGGTCAAATCCCCCAGCCATGTGCGTGTTATCTAGCGCTGAATTGGTGGGATTGGCTGGTAACTCAAACTCAGGGCGCTCGGTTCACTCGCCAGGATTCTAGTCCCAGTCAAATTCTTTCATTAGCCATTTGTTGGAAGTGACGAGATATGGCCCATGGCCATAACTTGGGGGGATTCGGGAAAGCAAGAAACGCAAAATAGTCACCGCTCTTAGGGCCTTGGCAATTCTGCGAACTCTGACCGGAATAACTGTGACTATCTCCATCATTGTGGGACTGATATTCCAAGACTTAATTAGTATGCAGAGCGCCGGCGAAACATGTCTGCCTACTCGAAAACTGTAGGATGTCGCTGCCACTACGGAGTAGATTCAACACTATCGTTTCCGTAGGTAGGGGTGGTTAAGGTGGTTTCACAGAAATAAGTCAGCCAATAAACAAGCAGCTGAAAAGGGTGGTATTAGTAGCGAATGTTCGTGATCATGAAGATGGCATGTCAAGAGGGGAAGTCAAAGGGAGGGGGTCTAATCCCATGACTGGCACTTCTCCAGTACGACTACTAAAATGGAACACTAACCAACTCTCTAAGTTACTACTAGTACTCTCTCACTCTCCGACCTCAACTTCTCCAACCTTCCCCTTTCGGCACGACTCTCTCCTGAGACTGAGTCCGTGCCACCGTTACTAGGCAAATCATTCTGTTTCTAAATGGCCTGACTCTACTATGTCTATCGAAGTAGCCACTACAGACTATTGTACAGTACGGTACCGGGATCTCGGGTAAGGTCGAATTTCTCCGTGAATCAGTTGTGATCGATGCCACTGTCAGTTCGGTCCTGAGAAATCCCGACCGAATAATGGAATTCTATACGGAGAACACACCTCCGGGACAGCCGAAAAATTGCGAAAGAGCCTTGTTATGGGTATTTCAAATCATTACAGCTCCTTACATCGGTGGTATCTAGATTCATCCTTCAATGATTGTGCCGAGGGTTCTCATATCGCTGGGCGAGTCGTTGGTATTTTACCGCGTCTCGGAGGACCATACCATCACTCAACTGTGTCGTTTCCCGCCTGAACAGTTCCTGCCATGGAGTTTGACTTTCCGGCACATCATAGCCCCCCTGGGCTTCTAGTGTCTTCCTCCGCTTTTCCAGCTCCTCCGTGGAAACAAGGATGTCAACGCGCCGTTTGTTTAGATCAACACGGAGTCTGTCCCCATCTTGAAGAAGGGCTAAATTCCCACCCGCTGCTGCCTCGGGACTAGCATTCAGGATAGATGGCGAGCCGGAAGTTCCCGATTGTCGCCCGTCTCCAATGCACGGAAGCGATTTGACCCCTTGACGTAAGAGCCGTCCAGGTGGGTGCATGTTGACAACCTCGGCGGCACCTGGGTATCCCAATGGGCCGGCACCGCGCATCACCAGGATACTTCTGTCGTCGATGGGGGTGGAAGCGTCCTCAAGTCGGTGATGATAATCCTCCGGTCCATCAAATACTACAACTGTACCTTCAAAGGCATTTGGGTCCTCGGGATTCTCCAAGAACTTTTGTCGGAAAGGCTCCGATATAACACATGTCTTCATGATGGCAGACTGGAACAGACTGCCTCGAAGATGGAGAAAACCTGCATCTCCAAGAAGTGGCTCGTTATACGGCTTGATCATTCGACGGTCCCAGGTATGTTTGTCCCGGACATTCTGGGCTACTGTGTAACCATTGCATGTTAAAGCATCCGGGTTCAGCTTCCTGGCGTCTAGCAACTCCGCCATAATCGCGGGTAGCCCACCCGCCCGATAGTATTCCTCTCCCAAGAGCTCACCGGCCGGTTGCATGTTCAGCAGTAGTGGAATATGAAATCCGAGTCGGTCCCAATCATCTAGTGAAACTTCTACCCCAATATGTTTGGCGATGGCGTTGATATGGATGGGGGCATTAGTACTGCCGCCAATAGCAGTATTAACTACAATGACGTTCTCGAAAGCCTCCCGAGTCATAATATCGCTGGGCTTCCGATCGGAATGAACCATTTCAACAATACGCAAACCTGTTTCGTAAGCACATTGACCACGCTCACGATACGGAGCCGGTATGGCAGCCGATCCAGGTAGTGCCATTCCAAGCGCTTCTGCCAAAGCATTCATAGTTGATGCTGTTCCCATCGTGTTACAATGTCCCACTGATGGTGCACTTTTACATCGTCAGTGAATGGGCTTCCATAGTTATCGATGGACATACCCTCTGGACACATAGTCAATGAATTCCTCCTTGTTGATCTCACCTGCCGCATACATCTCTCTACCCTTCCACACTACCATGCCGGACCCCGCCAGGTCGTTCTTCACGTAACCGTTAAGCATTGGGCCGACATTCAAGCATATTGCTGGGATATTCTTCGAACAAACGTCAATTATATGAGCAAATGAGCGGGGATACGGGGAATCACGCACCACTGTAGCCGCGGCCATCAGAGCGGCGGGAGTAGTCTTGTCGCAGCCCGTCAGGAGCACTACACCGTCCAAGGGATATCCGAAGAGAATCTCTACCAGACCCAGATACGACAGATTTCGGTCGATACAGGCGGTGGGTCTCCTGCTACTCTCTTGAATAGGATGCGTGGGGAACTCGAAAGCAATCCCTCCGGCGGACCTAATGCCTTCTCGGACCCGTTTCACCAGCTCTAGGTGATGGCGATTGCATGGAGACAAGTCGGATCCGGACTGTGCTATTCCTATTATTGGTTTACCGGACATCAGTTCTTCCCGGGTGATGCCATAGTTGAGGTACCGCTCAATGTAGAGGGCCATCATGCCTGGGTCGCTCTCGCAATTAAACCAGTTGGCCGACCGTAACTTCCGGGGCCTTGATGCATTAGCATTTGGCCGGCCATCTTGCATTGATGCCAGAGTTTTCTCAAGCTCCACTGTGCGCCTTCGAAGGGCAAGCAGTTCACTCTCACAGTCCTCAATGTTCACTGGTGGTCGGCTGCCCCCGTCACTGCAGGAGCAGCCCTCACACGAGGTGCGTGACTGACACGACATGGTCGGGAGAAAATCTGGGATAATGCGACACTCGATCGTATATTATTTATGATCAGTCGGTACTAGATCGCGGGCTAGAAGGCCATTAGCCACTTTCGTTCTGCGATTCTCTTTACTGAAATCTCAATATGGCTATATGTCTTCCTGTGTGATTACCTTTGCCTAATTATCTTCGCTTTTACGGATGGTAAAAATAACCTGGAGAAAGACGAACTGTTGTGAGATTAAATAATCTTCTCCGGTATCACATCAAATGCGGGACACAATCAATGCCGAACAATCCCGGACAATCTCCGACATCCACAGCCGTATTAATGCCGAAACCAGGGTTGCAAGAGATGACGGGAGATCGGGTGGCGGGAATGCAGGACCATTTAAATAAGGACCGCGCAAGAACCCCCATCATATCCCCATTCTTCGGGTCAAAAAGCTGGGATGAATTCTCGGTACGTGTTGGTCGATTGTGGGGGCAAATGATGGAGACCCATCAATTGCTCTTCTACCCCACGCTAGTATCATAAAGCATCGCATGGGGGTGCATCAAATCTGCTGTGTCCATTAATCCCATCCAGACATCACGTTTATAAATTACTTCCGGAGTCATGTATCCCGGCCGCAGATTAGCATGATATTATGTTCAACTTGCAACTCTAGTTGCTGTTATTCGGCGAGTCACTACGGTGGGCCGAAGCTATTACATACTCCATACACGTTCAGTATCGAATTGCATGATAGCGAAATGCTTATTGCAACTTATTGAGGATCAACAACGAAATCAAGTTTCAGGAAGCCATTTTTTCCATTGTCATTCGACGCGAATCGTTAACATTCCCTTCTCCACATAATGCTTTCGCCCTGTGCATTATAGAATCAGATTTCCCATTTTGGGGGGGGGGCTATCCTACGATACTGGACTTGCTAACACTTGTGCAGCCATTGTCGAAAGTATATATAGGTCTCAGTTATGTCGGTGCTGTTACACCAAATTATGTCTATTGCCTTCGAAAGGTTGACAATATGACTTTAAAATACCACACGTCGGTCGGTAATCACACCAAAGACACAAGCATCTTGGGTCATCTTCTTCCGCGCTTTATGAATAGCGCCTAGAATATTCATATGCATAAGTTTCCTAGCGACTTACTCATTATATGCCAAGCAGCGGTTACAAGCAGGAATATACCAGGCCAGGCTTTGAAAACCACCAGACCCACCCCTTCATCTTTCTCACTGTCATACCACAGAGTATAGCCAGCGATAACTAGCACTTCCTTCTGCCAGAGTTTATAGCCTAGTGTAGACTGTAAGCCAACTCTCGGACACAGTTTCAAAGAAAGAAGCGATAGTTTCAACAACTCTGTTTCGGCTGCAGCGCAAGCAGCGGGCATCGTCATTAGCTGTACGTGATGAAACTCCTCTACAAGGCCGATGTTGAGCAGCTAGGTATTGCTTAAGTTTAGCAAATCTGGGTAAATTTTCACTATACCATATAGTGACTAACGCGGCATCTGAGCAACATTCACGGACATGTCTTGGTCCTTTCACGTCTTCCCACGGTATCCAGTCTCCTGGTGCCTCGTGAGCTGTCAACACTAATCGCGAGTAGAAACTGTCGATAGGCGATTGCTCGATGTAATACTTCTCCTCTCCTACCTCTAATACCCTCTTGATTTCTCTTTCTAGTAGAATATCATAAAGTCCGAGTGCCAGAACGCATGTCAGGTAGTACCTGTTGGGCCTGTTCAGGAACTCAATCTACGACCTCTCTCCTATCGTTCGAGGCTATTGCAACATTGTTGGGCTAGATAAAGCTCCTGAGGAGACTGAGCAAGATATGCCACACATCTTTGTAATGTTCTTGAATGATAGACTTGATATATACTCACACCGTGGATGCCATAGCAACGAATTGTAGACAAGAAAAAAAGGAAAAAAGATTAGTTACAAATCACCAAGAAAGTCATTGGTCATGGGTCCATCCCACACTTTCCCCCCACGGGGGCGACTGATCAGGGCTCCAGAAAGTGGAGCTTAAGGACCCTTTAAAAGCATCGGATGACGGCATTCCGTGAAGCTGAGTTGGTCTATGTATTCTAATACTACCATGCATTATTCACGCCCTGAAAATATGGTAACAACAACAACGGTCATAAGTCAATACGGATAATTTTTTCCCACTTTGTTCATAACAAGTGTTTTCCCGTGAACGCCCATGATGCCAGAGAAGAGTTGGCCCAAATGCATCCAACAGATCTATTCATCAACGAATGCACAAAACGGCAAAGGTATAATTGCAAGAAAGAAAGGAAATTTGGCCTCTACTGGGCCGCACATTGAGCTGGTTCACCTTCATCGTCATCATCTTCCCATGCAGAGCCACCATGAGCGTCCTTAGCACCAAATTCATCCAGGTCACCCTTGGGATCATAGTCGACTTCGTCTACAGTGTCGGTCTGAATCGGAGCCTCGGGCTTGGGCAACAGCTCCTTGAGTTTCTCCAGGACCTCAGGACTAGGTTTCCAGCTCTGGTCGGGGAACTTGATGTTGACGACTAGGTACAGATTACCGCGTTCGTCGCCGCGCTTCATGGGCATACCTTCTCCAGGAACCTTAAGGACCTGTCCTGGGGACAGAACATCGCCCGGCTTCTTGGGGTGTTGTAGTTCAATGCCCCGGCCGTCAAGGTGCTTGACCACGACTCGAGAAAAGCCGGTCAAGGCTTCAGCCACTGTAACATCAATGGTAGCGGTCAAATCTGACCCAGCCCTTCTGAAAACGGCATGGTCTTCTTCCACAATGTGGAATACGATATCACCGGGTTCTTGTCCTGGGACTTGGTCGGCTTCCCCTTCAAGAATGATCTTATCCCCTTCCCTGCACAATAGGTTAGCGTCTGACTGGGTCCTCTTGATGGCTTGCATAGCTCACCTTGCTCCTCGAGGAACGTAGATCTCCAGGATCTTCCTCTCCTCCGTAGTCTTCTTTCCTTTACACTTCTTACACTTGTCCTTGGGGCTAAAGAATTCGCCCTCTCCGTTGCAGGTTGAGCAAGGCACGGTGGACGTGGTAAGGAACTGTCCCATCTGATTCAAGACCTGCTTGACACCTGTAAACGTCATTCGTCAGCCAATCCAATCTTCGTTTGCGCCAAGCGTCCATTTCCCATACCTTGTCCGCCGCAAGTAGCACACTTCTTAGCCTGCGCCTTCTCCTTGCCTCCCTTGCCCTGACACAAACTGCAAATCACATTCTTCGTACTCGCAAACTTCACAGTCTTGCCCTTGTACAGATCTTCCAACTTAACCTCATACTTCTGCTCCTCGTTCGGGCTCCTCCGTGGTTTATTCGCGCGCGGTCCTCCGGGCATACCGCCCATTCCAGGCATACCGCCCATGCCACCCATGCCACCGAACATCTGCGCCAGGATATCATCTAGGTCGGGGCCTGCGCCCATACCGGGTTCTCCAGACCCGTTAAAGGCGCCCATTCCGTGTGTGTCATATAAATGACGCTTGTCTTCGTCGTAGAGGATATCGTAAGCTTCCTGGACGGCCTTGAATCTGATCTCGGCTTCTTCACGTTCGGCCTCGGGGACTTTGTCAGGGTGATTTGCGAGCGCAGCCTATCGTTGGTTTGATATGTCAGTAGTTATGGAGGGCGATCAGGACTAAGGTGCAGTACCTTGCGATAAGCCTTGCGGATCTCATCTTTGCTGGCGCTGTTGGCGATTCCGAGGACCTCTAATCGAAGGAATAGTGTTAATTATTTCCATCATGACTTCGTGCAACACAAGGATGTAGAATCAAGGTCTATACCGTAGAGGTCAACTTCAGCTTGAGACACTGCGTTAGAGAGTAAGTCAGCAAGGCCAGCAATGAAAGGCTGAGAGGGGAACGATCACATACTTTGAGCGGCGGCTGCGGAGAGGGTCCCCGACTGTTGGATAAAAATGAGACTGAACTGAACCCAAAAGAAAGGTGAAAGACAAGTGAAATATGTCTCTGAGAAAACACTATCTCAAGAGACCCCTGAAGAAAATTAAAGGACGGCAAAGGGAAGCCCGGAGGTGTTTGTTGATTGTAAGCGGCAAATGGGGATTAAGCTGATAAAATTAATAAAATTCAGTCCGCCTTTTCTAAACTTTACTTTTTTTTCCCCAGTCGGAGTCTCGCCGCAAACCTCCGATGGTTCACAGGAACACCTCCCCATCCAACCATTCACCATCGCTCTTGCCCTGGATTATTTCCCCATAATCGGGCCCTCTTTCGCGACCATGAGGCGTCCTCATCCTGTGTTATTTGCCCGTCGTCCGTGGATCTGCACCCAGTGCAGCAGAGCCCGTTACTCCTCCGTTGCATCCAGCAAGACTATACGCGCCGGCAACAAAAAGACGAATTTGCCTGATTTCCCCGCGAGAACCCGATTCGCGCCATCGCCAACCGGATATCTTCATCTAGGGTCCCTGCGGACGGCCTTGTTCAACTATCTTTTGGCTAAGCGGACAGGAGGACAGTTTCTGCTACGAATTGAGGATACCGATCAGGTGCGGCGTTAGAACACTTTATCGGTCGATCGCGGAGGCTGATGGACGAATGGATATAGAAACGCACTATTCCCGATGCTGAACAGAGGCTTTATGAGGATCTCCAATGGGCTGGGCTGCAATGGGACGAAGGTTGGCATTCGTTCGGAAACACAAAGTTGCTCGGAAGTTGACGTGCAGTTTGTAGGTCCTAATGTTGGCGGTCCCTACGGCCCGTATAGACAGGTGAGGCTCTCCAATACGCTTATCGATCTATCCCCAAAGAACGCTATACTAAGTGGTTTGTCTGCAGTCCGAGAGAACAGCCATCTATCGTACCCACGCTCATGATCTGATAAACAATGGACACGCATACCGATGCTTTTGCTCTGCGGATCGACTCGATGCGTTCGCAAGACATCGTAGTCAAGCCGGACTACCCCCTGGTTACGATAGAAAATGTGTGGAGATATCAGCCGAGGAATCCGAAGACAGGGCAGCCAAGGGAGAGGCGCATGTGGTTCGGCTGAAGGTGGAAGGATATCCCATGTTCGAGGACATTGTTTATGGGAAGACCGGCCAGAACCGCTCGCCAAACAAGCTGGACTTGATTGATCGGGTGTACGACGACCCCATCTTGATCAAATCGGACGGACATCCGACCTACCATCTCGCCAATGTGGTTGATGATCATCTCATGAAGATTACCCATGTTATCCGAGGCACTGTGAGTTCCTAGGAGATTATCTCGGAAGTGACTTGCTAATCTACTCGATTACAGGAATGGATGCCCTCTACCCCTCTGCATGTCGCTTTGTACAATGCTTTCAAGTGGACGCCGCCCCGTTTCGGCCATGTACCTCTTCTGGTGGACAAGTCTGGGCAGAAGCTTAGCAAGCGGAATGCCGACATTGATCTTACCTCTTTCAAGGATACGCAGGGAGTGTTCGCCGCTACCCTGGTAAACTTTGCCGCTCTGTTAGGCTGGTCGCACACTCAAAAGTCAGACATCTTCAGCCTTGAAGAGCTGGAGCAAATTGTATGTTCGGCACTTTTTTCAAGTTCTTAAGGCGCTACGGAACAGGCATTTAACTCATTTTTAGTTTAACCTCAAAATCACTAAAGGTAACACTGTTGTTGCCTTTGAGAAGCTTTGGTTCCTACAGAAGGCGCACGCACAGCGCTTTGCCACAAACGGTGGTTCCGAGTTTGAAGAGATGGTTTCCAGAGTCTCTAGGGCTGTGGAGGAGACATGCCCTTCACAACAACTGTACGGCCCCTTCCATTCAGCTCCATTATGCCCGAGTCTGACACGTAAACTATAGCGCACCGATCCTTCAATCTCGCTCCCTAGCGGAGTATCTTCCTCCTCTCCTCCGTGCAGACGCCAAATCTTACACGAATGCATCAGAGTTCGTCCAGCGCAACTCCACTTTCTTCGCCACTACTCTTAATAGACCCCCGTATACCCCAGCTACTTCCTCCAGCAAGTCCCCATCCCAAGCTGTCCCCATGACAGCCCTCCACACAGCTGCAGCAGCCCTCAGCCTTGTCCCGGAAGCCCACTGGACCATTGAAACTCACAAATACAATATCACCTCCTACGATGGTGCCTCCTCCATCCTCCCTGAAGAATCAGACGCGGGCACTTACGGATCAACCGAGGAAGCGGAAAAGGCCCGAGTCGCTGCCGACAAGACTTTCAAGAAAGAGCTTTACCACTATCTACGATGGGCACTGTCTGCCTCCGCACCGGGACCAGGTATCCCTGAAGCTATGGTGATTCTGGGCCGTGCCGAGTCTTTGCGACGACTTGAAGAGGCGCGGCAGATGACTATGGGCTTGGTGAATGAGTCCGCAGGACCAACTAGGGTGGCGAAGGGCGCCAAATCTAGTGAAAATCAGGACAAAACCTGGATGGGTTCACTTGCTCCTAAGTCATAATTCCCGTCTTTGTATGATTTATTCGATCTGATGTATACTACATGTACAATTCTTTTCCAGAGAATTACTGTAAATTAGCTCTATTCAATGAAGGGTCTACTTCATTCCCACGTCGATAACCATTCCATATCTTCGTAAGATTAGTCCACAAATACGCTTCTCAATTTCCTAACCTTCCTACTTTGTTCCTGCTACCTTGTCCTCCAAATTATATGTTCAATATAGGTTAAACATACAAAACATTAGAATATTAAGGTATCCAGATGATTCATAATTGAATACTACATTCTTGATAACCCTATAACAGAAGAGAGGCCAAACAGTCATTATTTCCCAAGGCTAACCCTACCATAGGGACCAATCAACGTGAACGACTTCACCGGGGACCTCACACGCAGATTACATATTCCCATATTGAAAGTAGTATCTCTATTACCATGTCGAACAGCACTCTAAACAGAGTCCCTATAATAGATAGAATGCTTCAAGGATATCAGGGGATCAAAATCGAGAAAAGAAGTGTAGGGCATGTGCTGAAACATACCCTTTTAGCTGATTAAGTGTAATTCTTCCCCTTCTTGTGCATCTAGTCAGCAAATGATACAACTAACATTGTATAGGAAGCAGAAAAGCACGAAGAAGTATATGACGTGGTCTTGCATAGTAAATATCTTACGACAAGACCATCTGTCGGGGCGTAGCATTTTTTCGCCACAAAGGCTGCGTGGCAGTTTCACAGGGCCAAAGACCTTAAGGACAAGAGTCTCATGAAGGATACCGATCTTACCGAGCTATTAACTCGATAATGAAGGTATCCTTTTTATGAAGCGGCAACACGTTGTGCCAGGTGCTGGTTACATTCAAGAGGCCTTGTGAATCTACTTACCCTGTCCGATGATATCGGAGCTTTTCAAGTCTGTCCATAATAATCGAAGCCACCAAGGCCTTGACAAGTGTCTTAATGCGCTAGATTGTATAGCTATTCATTGCGAGACGCCATCTTGCCAATCATCAGAATTGGAAGAACAATCGCTAGGATATCCTGGTAGCCGAGAACCATCATGTATGGCAAAATGTGTGGGACCAGTCATCTTGCAAGAGCAATGGACCCACACGACTCCCTTAGTCTATACCTACATGTGCTATTGCCGGCACTCCTTGAGTGGTCAGGTTCTCACCTCTTGATGCTCTGAGAATCAAAGCAACCCCCAGATTGTCTTCTCTTCCATTGCTATACTGAAAAGCCTACCCCCTATCGATTATTTAACACTTTTACTCCTAAACGGTATGCATAAGGAACACTCCATGGTGCCTGCTCCGGGCTCTTTGTAAACGAGGACCTATACCTACCCAATATCGCTGTTGACATCTCACCTTGCGAGCGCTTCCACTACTCGTTACTTCCCTCGTTATCCTATCTTACGATAACAGCTCCGTCTAAGCTGCTTACCCCAGGATCCCCAGACTAGGACTATACTCTAAGAACACATTACAAAGCTGTGAAGCGTCACGTCCATACCTCAATGCCCCCGTGTGCAAATACAATCATGGACATCCTGCGGACGCCGATATGATAGTAGTCAATCGCGGATAAGTCGAGCGCCACGCGGTAAACACCAGGGATACTTACTTATATCACCCTACTCTTTATGGATGGCCCCCAGCGAACACAAAGCTATCCGATGCCTGGACATTTATAGCAATATTATTTGCCACAGTCAAGGGCAAAGTCTATGAATGGCCAGCAGATTTCGAAGCGAATAGTAACCTCTGGAAATGCAGAGTTCCAGTCGGGCAGCTAGTAGTTATCGACCCCAATGATAAACAGTGGGTCGAAGTTTTACAAGTGCTAGTATGCCTTCATCAGTGCGAAACAAGCAAAGATATACTCGTAGTTATGCAACTATTATCCTAGGAGCGGATACCAATATGGTCGAGAGTGTTGTCCATGATACGGAGGTTACATGTTATCTACTTTCTAATAAGCACCTTAGTTTCCTGTACCCATATACCTGATCCTTTTAAAAGTGCTTTGTAGAGTGTTCCTGCTTTTTAGGCTTTTCCCCATGCGTAGTCATATATTACTGAAGCCGACATTCTAAACTTAGCTCCATGGATAGCTATGTCAGCCCCTTTTAGTGTCTGCTTAAAATTAAATAGCTTTTTAAATCTGGCTTCTAGCTTCTTCAGCTAACGACTTTGATACTGCCACTGTAACACCTGACATACCGGGTATATACTTCCCAATAAGAACAAGAATCATGAACGGGATCCACCGCCCATGGCTTGCAATACACAGTGAGGTTATCGCAGAAATCGAACGTCTCTTAGCTCAGTTCCCCGAGAATTAACTGGTCACTCACTTGGTGGCTCGTTGACATACCTCGCCTATATAGTCCTCCAGCAAAACTTCCCCGGTAACAATATCACTGGTTATGCTCTAGCAGCGTTTCCTATTGGCAACCAGGAATTTGCAGATCTTGGAGCTATACAAAGAGGCGACATGTTTCGAGGAAATAGCAAGGGTGATGGCACACCTGTGGGTTATTATCTTTACTTTTGTCAACTTCCAGAAACTGTACAAGCGCGAAGTTATACCAATATCTACAGAATATGAACGCTGGCAAGCCATGGAATTTCAAGCACTATGGTATAGTAAGACTTCGCCCTGCCTAGAGTATAGGTTATCCTACTTACATTATCAAGGAATACTATAGTGATGGTTCAAGAGAAGGAACTATCCAATGTCGCGGAAATCAGGATCAAGGTTGCTCGGCAGGGAACGGGCTTCATATCGCGACATTGACTCATTTTAATAGCTTTGGTGTCGAAATTGGTATATTGGGTTTGAACTCTGGGTGCAATTAGGCACTGTCACATTGAAATTTTTCCAATCGAACATTCAGTTATGCTGCCTTTCTCATAAATTGTGTTTGCCCTCAAAAGGCCTTGAATGCTACATCGTCTTGCATTTTTCTTCCAGCTTCTGAAGAACAATATGGGACAGTCCATCGATATGTCCGGCCCCCATGATCTCTGGGATCCCCATCTCGATCTGGAATGCTCGTTGGATCCAAATACGCATCTCAGTCATAACTAGGGAATCCAGATCGACTTGATGAAAGGGCTGTTGAAGCCCTATGCTGTCGCCACCTGTGGAAAACGATTTCAATATTCGTACAATATCCTGGTGAACAATGCCTAAGGCTGTCGGTGTACCAAGAAACTCCGGGTCTTCGAATGCTTTTCTTAACAGTGTGGGTATCTCACTGAAGTCACTGGTGTTTCCACATTTTTCTATCCCTTTGGAAAATAACAGCCTCATTCGTATATCCCGGTCGCAGAGTATAGTTGGACGATGCGGGTCATTCGCGGGCGATAACCCAATAGCCATCTGGCTCATACTAGCCCGTTCGCTCTGCTGGGTGAGTGAGAGATGAATCGCTTGGAGCAATTCATGCTCTGTAATAACTTTATAACCCTGAAATGCCGTCTTTAAGGCTTGGCTGTTTTGGATGCTTTCTGAGACATATCCTACATCCCCGACTACCCCGATATCGATGACTGACGCTGGGAGTCCAAGAGAGTGGCGGTACCGAACAAATGCATCCATGAACACATTAGCAGCCGCATAGTTAGCTTGACCACGCTGTCCTAGGATCCCGGATATTGAACTGAAAAGTAGGTAAAATTCGAGACCTTCAACCTGCCTCAGAGCATGATGTAGGTTCCACGTGCCAGTCAATTTTGCTTCTAGTGCAGTACGCCATTCGTTGTGAGTCATCTGTGGAAATGATTTATCCTAAATCTTGAGTTAGTTGCTTGAAAGATAGATCGTGTTATGCTCATTCTAACAAATTATGCGAGACAGCAAGAGTTCACAGAATGCCGAGAGACGAGCAGAATGAGAAGACTACCTAGGGAACCCGTACCTTGAGAGACATTGCCATATGAAAGATTCCTTTCAAGGGATAGACGCAGCTCTGAAGAGCCTTCTGTACATCCTTCCCGCACTGCCACACTCCCTTGCACAACGGTACAGCGACAGCCCTGTGCCTCTAACTCGGATATGAAATTAGCGTTCCTAGTAGACCTAGACAGGTATACTATTTCACGCGCTCCATTGTCAACCATGCACCGGGACATAGAGCGGCCGATTCCACCAAGCCCTCCAGTTATCAGGTAGGACGCTTGAGGGGAGAACTGGTATAGCTGAGCATCTGGCGAAGTTGGGAGGGCTTCTGGGTTCTCTGGCATTTGGATAAGAACCTTTCCGATGTGCTCTCCTTTCTGCATATGACGGAAAGCCTGTTCTACTTCAGTCGCGGGAAAGAACCGAATCGGCCGGATTGGTTCAACAAGCCCTTGTTGAATGTACTTTAACCCGTCGGTGACCACCCTATTCGTAATGATTAGCACTGGCCCTGTCCGATGGCACGAGGAGAACCTACTGCGAGTAAACTTCTGGATGCTCCAACAAGACCTTGTCCAGGCTGACACAGATAAAAGACCTATTTTCTAGAAAAGACGCCAGGCTCAAAGAACCATGACCCATAAGATCTCTTTTCCCAATTTCAATCATTTTTCCAAACGGTGCAACACATCTCCAGGATGCATGCAGTAGCTCTCCTGCTAGGGAATCCAAAACGACGTCAACTCCTCTGCCTTTCGTTGCTTTCATCAGATCAACCTCAAACGATTGACTATGAGGGTTAAAGATTCTGTCTATTGGAATTCCGAATCGGTTGTTCAGATATTCCGCTTTAGTGTCACTCCTTACTGTCGCATATATCTCCGCACCTTGCATCTCGCTAATAGCTATTGCTGCAAGGCCCACACCGCCGCAGGCTGAATGTAGCAGTATAGTCTGAAATAGTTAGCTTTTCAGGTGTTAAACACAGAGGGCTCGGGCTCTGTATATTCTCATATTCTCACCTGTCCTTTCCGCAGGCTTCCCTGGTATAAAAGACCTAGAATAACAGTTCCGTAAACGCAAGGGAAGGCCGCGGCATCCGGGAGGCTCATGCTGTCAGGAATTGGGATACATGCATGAGACAGCACGACTACTCTCGTGGAGAAAAGCCCTTCTTGGGCCATGACGATGACCCTTTGGCCAATGTGATGCGGAGAGGAGGGTCCAGTCTACCGGATAATGCCAGATGCCTCAAAGCCTACTTCGACATTTTCTCCAAAGGTTCCCAGAGCTTCTAAAACATCCTAAGCAAAACAAGATTGGTCAGATTTCCCATCGAATCAGGTCATGAGCATCAAATAAGATCTGCTTTGTATCACCTACCTTGAAATTAAGCGCACTATAATGGATATCCACTAATACATCAGCTCCTTGTGGCTCCTTGCGCCAGTCAGACGCCCAGTGCAGAGTGCTCAAATCGCCAGGGACTCCAATTGATAATTTTCTGATATCCTTGGACCTTCGGTTTTCTGAATGGCATTCGGACGCGTCTGATGGATGATAACGGCTAATGTGGGTTTTGCCGTCTTGGTAGGCAAACTCGAACTCCCTGGCTTCCTTAGTATGATCTTTAGCCGCCAGTGTCTTTGTATACACCAGTAGCAGTGCCTCTAGAAAACCATCATCGAAAGTGTCTGCCTCAAGTGTAGCTAGATCTATTCCAAGTTCGTTTCTCACCGTGCGAGCAATACCGAGACCAAGAGCATACCGAGGGTCTGAGCAGCTCATTTGAACAGTCCGCGTTACCCAAAGATCCCTGCAGATTCGGCTCTCTCAAGAATGTTCTTGAATTCTTGCCGTCTGGACTCTGACATATCGTCAAAAAATGCATCTTCAATATCTATAAGTGAGATGATTGGTTTCTTGCTTGGTACGTGCTCTGTCTGATTCAACTCTGACAGTTGGATGGTGTACCCAGCTCGCGAAAACCGGTCTTTGACCCTCTGCACCATGTTACCTTCTTTGCCGAGACACAGAACCTTAATCTCGGGTGCGATATTAGGTTGCTGCATCTTCGTTGCAGTGATGATTGCACTTGAATAGAATGGTCTGTCCTGATCATAGACCACTATATCTGTGCCAGTGAATCCAGTGTTCCTCAGCTCTCGATCCCATCTTTCTGGAGTAACATAAGGCTCTTGAGCACGGTTGTCATTCTCTCCTACCCACCAGCCCGGAAAGGTGCCCTAACAGATGAGCTCAGCCAGCTGCTTTTTAAAACAAGCTCATAGGGATTAGGTGAAAATAGGCCTACCATGACGTAATTAATATAACGCATCACTAAATCTGTTAGACCAATGTCCTATCCTTTGACCTTAGACCCTAATGATATCAACCCACCTGGGCAGAGCTCTACGATGAGCAGCTTTCCACCTGGCTTTAAAAGTTTGTAGACGTTTCTCAGTGTCTCTGATAACGAGGGCGTTGCGTGTAAAACCTTCAGTGAATTAGTAACAGCGAGGTTAACTCTGGGCAACTGGGACTTACGTTTGACGCTGTGATCACATCATACTCATCTGCAGCAAATCCTTGGGAGAGAGGATCCTGACTTATGTCCAGAGGCAAGAATTCAAGGTTTGGGAAATCACGGAATCGTTCTTGGGCGGCAGGGAAGAATCCCGGAGATATATCTGTGTAGGTATATTTTGAATATAGATAAGTTCCGGATGAGCAGCTCAGTGATTTGAGACCATGCTCCGTGAAGCCTCCGGTCCCACTCCCAATCTCGAGTACCTTCATCCCCGGGGCCGTGTATCCTAGTGTTGGGAAAAGCGAGGAGCAGTCGAAAGTCTGTTGAATTCCGCTGTACAAGTCCTTTAACCCATCGTCGGCGTATAAAAGCTCTATAGAGCTAATCTTGCCTGTAAGAAATGGTATGATGTTGCGGAAGACTCGGAGAAGTAAGTCATACTTCCATGTCTCCATTTTGCCTGTAACAGTAGCTATATGTTCTTCGATAAGACATAAACTGGTAATGGAATCACTATTTGCCCAGCTCATCGCCCTGGGGATTAAGGAAGACCCTTGTAGCTTTAATCTGTCTGCCTCGATCTGTAACCAGTTGGCGAAACGTTACGTGTACAGCAGGTTGGGAGGCTTCAAGACTGACTTCACCTGTGCATGGTCGACCTACGACCCTCCTCTGTAGGAGGAAATGGTGAACTTATACCATTGTGAATTCTCGAAGTCTGTAAGCGCGGCAATGTTGAAGCTTGTAACCATGTCAACCACTGTCTCATCTGATAGAACCAGAGGTTCCTTGCTAAGGAGATGTCTGATTGTATAGGACATAGAGCCATATATTTGCCTGATAGCTTCATCCACAGCTGCTATGTATCCGGCACAGGGAAATATGATGCTATTCTGAATTTTATGGTCCTGGATCCAAGATGCACTTCGAAGAGACAGTCGATTTCGCCACACCGGATTGGAGGATGTAGATTCCGGCACACGAGAGCCTAGAATCTCATGATGTGGAAACTGTAGGAGTCACCAGTTCCGTGCCACGTGGCTTTCACTCCAGAAAATCTGCTCATGGTTCCATTTGTATGAAGGGATATCTGTCAGGACATTTCCTGTCCCATTGATAGCGAGAAGATCAACGGGGATTGACTGTAAGTGTAGATGACCTACAGCCCTGAACAACCCTGTTACGGGACTGGTTTCTCTAATGACTGTTGGAATGTAAACGTTGGTATTATCTTTCGATCTGCTGATTTCTCGCAGAGGAGCGGAAAGGACTGAATGGGGACCAATCTCGAGAAAGACGACGTTCTCATCATTGGGTGAGGCTTTCAACATCTTCAGGACCGCCCCGTGAAATCGGACAGGGGACTCCAGATTTTGACGCCAATATGCTGGACCAAATGTAATTCCATTTGTCTGTACCTCTTGCTTGACACTTGAAAAGAGTGGCCTTATGGGAGCTTCCCGTGCCTCAATCGAGCCCAACAGAAAGCGCTCATATGTAGTTCCAATAACACGCATATGATCTTATTGAGAATTAGTTATCAGTGCCACTATTAATGGATAGGGGTCTAACTCACGAGAATGATAAGCCACAGGTACATTCAGCATCTTCCATCTAACACTAGGCATATCAACCTTTATGCGATGTAGCACACCCTCTAGGTATTCGGCCAACAAATTCAGAGGACGTGCTAGTGCAGACAAAGAAAGACCCTTGGGACCTTGGCTTAAAAAAAAAAAAAAAAAAAACAAAACTATTCTGTTCGTACCATTCGTATCTGTTTAAAAAATTACAAATGCCTAGGGCCCCAGGGCTGGAACAAAATAGGAAAGAATATAGATACGTTTCGTGAAATAAAAGCCATTATCTTTCAGTGTAGTCACAGACCTTGCAATTAAGGTAGGCAGCAAATCTACTGTAAGTACACTTGCATCTCTTTAAATCCACAACTAAGTTTGAAACGCACATATTCATCGATGCGACTAGAGCCGTCCGAGTTGACTTGGCCATCTTCCATCTCATCCATGTCCCGAATAAATTTGTCGATATACTCACCCGCGCCACTCAGATAGAGAATTTTCGCAATAGCATGATGAACCTTCAGAAAATCAACAGAAGGATGGTCTATTTTTTGGTCCGGTGTAAGGTAAAGCGTACGGGTAACTGGAAGCTGTATAATGCGAACAAATTGGTTTGGATTCGCATAGTCGATCTTGTACTGGTGGTTACTTAGATGCTCAAAAGCGATCTCAAAATTACCAAACAATGTGTGGGCATCCTTGGTCAAAGTGAGTGCATTCATTGGTCGGTCAATGTCGGTCCCACTGATGAGGGGAATAATGGTAGGATTGAACATATTGAGAATCTTGTGTGCCATCTCCTTAGACTCGGACCAGGTAGACTGTAGGTAAGAGGTCAAAGATGGGGATCAGTAAATGTACGTACTAGCTTCTGTTCTCCGCCATTACTAGTGAGGGACATAAGAGAGTGTGGAAATATATGTGCTACTTCCAGATATGCCATCTCATTTCTCTCCGGCAATAAAGACTCTCCGTCATCGTCTCTGAGATTGTCCCCATCGTTTGTGAATCGTTCCTGAGCTTCGTTGACGAAAAATTTTCGAGTTACGACACATCTATGACGGTCGCGTTCAAGACAGTCATCTCGTAAAGACTTGAGGCGTTGTGGAGTGCCAATACCTCCTCCTTCAGAAAGTTGAAGACGAGAAAGAAGGCCTGGCGTGTTATAAGGGGTTTTTAAAGCTAAAGCCTTCACTGAATAATTATCAGCATCATGCGTATTAGGGCAGGTGCATCGCAACATACAGGGTAAGAAGAAATTGTCCATCAATGTCTTGGCAAATCTGATTAGTCCGTCACGGAGAGCATCAGTATCTTCGGTGGTCCATGTAGCGAAACTGCCCAGGCGAGAAAGACTACGAGTGAGGTTGAAATCATTAATCTTCGAGAACCCATCCAAATGTTCCTCAATAAAACAGAAAAAAAATCTTAGAAAGCTGTCCTTATCGGAAAGCTCATTTTTGACAAGACGAACAAGCATAACTGGTTTTAACCCTTTGCCGATCGGGTCTGAATGTTCGAACTGCTTGACGAGACTATCGAAAAGTCTCATCGCTGCATCATGGTCTTCTCGCGTCAAGGGTTGAGGTAAAGGAACGATGACCCCTTCCAGTGACATACCGTGTCGGCGATGTGGAGCAGCCATTCAAATTGGTTGTTGCTATGGGCGAGGTGGTCTGTTCTAGTTAATGATTGACTTGGAGTTACTCAGGTGAAAAGTGTGCTCTTATATAGATATAAAGCCCATCTCAAGCGACATTACTATAGCAATGGCTTCGGTTTCGGCTTTACCATATTCCGCTCCGCAATTCCTCTCGGCCCTTGCCAATCAGGGTCGGTAGTCTGGGTGACACCTGAGCTAGTGTCTTATTAGCATCTTGTACATTGATGCCGTTTCTAGTGCATAACCGACTAAGGTAGTATTGTTTCCCCTACTTGATAATCCAAAAACATTTGAGTTGCCTAAGTTGTACCAAATTTAAGGTCTTACGCCTTTCGTTGCAATTTTAGTCATAATGACTGAGTGGTATTAGTCCAAGATCCCTGAAGTGTGTAGCATGTTAATTCCTGGTACCGGGGGGGGGGGGGGGGATGTAGTGTTATTGACGAAATGGTGTACATCCAAGTATGTATATTGAAGCTGCTACTCTACAGTTCCCCTACAGCAAAAAGGCAGTGGGCATGGTTTCCCTCTGTATAGCTTACACAGTTGGCTTAAGTACGGCTGAGCGGACGGGAAGCCCTGTTCTCCACACCCTGTGGTCGTATGTGCTTGCTTCCTCGCATCAAAGGCTTATATAGAGAGCTTGGGACCCTCCTATTCAAACCTACTAGTTAACGGTGTTAGTACGTATTACTCGATAAGACAAGAAATAACGTCAAAGACTATTAATATCTGAAAGGTTAAGGATACTAGGGAGAACCCCACAGCTAGAAAAACTAAACGATTTCTTCCCCTATAACCTTTTGACATAAAGTACGGCAGCTTGCCAGGCCCGCGCAACATACTACTCTTAACGCGAAGAACACGAAGGGCTAAACACCTCGCTTCCAGTCCCATCGTACAAAGGGGAAATGGAATACGAATGGTGCAGGAAACAAGGTGACGAGAGCTCTGAATTCTGCCGGGAGCCGCCGTACGCAGTGGAGGCTACACAGCTGCATAATGGGCATTCTTCTATCCTGGACTAGAAAAACATGCACTGATAAGAAGAAGGTATAAAGCACCCTTCACTCCATGTTGCTCGTATTCACTTCGACATTATCTGGGACATGGGCTGTATTCATGCCTTCTCTTGTGGAGCAGTATCTATGCCGTTCTCAATCAAACACCATATACTACAACGAGATTACAGCTATTAAGAACTTCAAGTCTATAGATCATTGATATATTAGCGGCCTTTGGGCTGAATCAGTTTGCTGGATGAAAGAATTCATCATGCTGGCCGAGGAAGATCTCGAGACCAGTGGCTCCGTGAAACGATCGTTGACCACACAACGGTCTATTTTCTGGAACTCAGAAGAGTCTCATCTGGCTTGCTGTGTTAGAAGGCGCCCCATGAGGCAGAAAGACATAAAAGCCGAGGATTTGTTGTCTGTCCTTCTCCTCTCCCGGTACAGTAGAGATCATTAGAGATCATGCTGGAGCCGTGCTTGTTCGTGAGGGCCTCCTGGCCACATACGTTTCCCGTTATTAGATCTCATACTACATCTTGCAATACATCTCGCACCCTAAGACCAAATACAATGCTTCCCCCCACCCCCAACGACAGTGGGGAACTTTATGGCCCTAAATTCACTGCAGCTAGAGGTAAAACTCGGCACGACATCAAGATGCAACAAGTGCCATCTAACCAGCGCAGCATCCTCAATTTCATGAGGCGTGCTGAAGAAGCCGGTTATATTACAGCCGGAAAATACTCTTCTCCAATCGAAGCTGTAGCGGAAGACGCTAGCGACTCGAAGAAGGCTAAACGTATCAAGCAAGAGCCCGTCAAGCATGCAGACAATGATTTATCCGTGAAGATCGACGAAGAGCCTAAATATACCCTCCACGATATCCCCGAAATGAAAGTCCCCTTTAACCCGGAAGAATGTGTCGGCGTTACCCTTAGGGGCAAGTCGCTAGAAGATCTAATCAAATACAACGAAATGGAACTATAGATGGAGGTTATGCCTGGCTTTAGAAGACAGAGCCATAGGGGTGTCACGTCTATGGCTTGCAATACATGGTGGGGTTATCGCAGAAATCCATCGTCTCTTAGCTTAGTTCCCCGAACGTTTCCCTGAATTAACCGGTCACTCACTTGGTTGCCTTAGCTGAAAAGCAGGCAACCTATTAAAATGGCAGATTTTATATCGAGGCGCGAAGCCAAATGGACCTATCACAATCGGCCTCATACCGCTTGTGGCTTACCAGTAGTACAGCAACCGTCACCTCCTCTGAGACCTCCCCATGGTGAGAACCACCCCACTTCATGAGATGTGGAGTGCTTGCTAGGTGAAAAGTGTACCTGTTCCCGCACAAACGTGAAAAGGAGAATGTCTGCACCATACCGAGTATTAGGAGTTACCAACGAGATATCAGGGGAGGTAATGGACACAGCAGCCAATCTCGAAGAGGATGGGGATGACTACGAACAAACGCGCTTACTGTCACCACAGCCCGCGTCTTCAAATAGGTGAGTCTTCCCAAACATAACACCAACATAGCAGCTGTACACTCAACTCTATTGACAACAATAAGCAAGGCCGGATAGATTCGCAAAGGTTGAATACCTATCTCGATACATCCCCGAACTGGACCCAAAAAATGCTCGGGCAAAGACAATGAGAGTTAAGATGGCGAAGAGAACAACAATGCTTAAGACGCAAATGACAATAGCCACCGTGGTCATGATTTTCAATCTCAGTATCACAATTTGGGCGGTTCTGAGTTATCCCCCGGACGGTCGAGGCGTGGGCACATTTTCCTTTAGCGATTGCTCTAGTACCACCGCCCTCAATAGCGCGTTGCATGTGGCCCTCAACATTATATCATCTCTTTTCCTCGGAGCCGGAAACTACTGTATGCAGATCCTCGTTGCACCGTCGCGTGATGAGATAGCCCAGACACATCTCAAAGGCTCAGCACTAGAAATCGGGGTCCCAAGCATGAGGAACTTGAGGTATATCAAACGGAGCCGAGTCGCCGCCTGGTTTGGTATCGGTTTCATTGTAGCACTTCTGCACTTCTTTTGGAATTCTGCGATTTTCACATCTTTGCCAATCGTGGTGATCCCACGCGCTGTAGCCACAAACGACTTTCTTCCGGTCGGATATAACTGGACAGCCTCTGACCCGCTATCACACTTTTCGTGGTGGAAACCTGCTCCAGGATATGGCGAAGCATCGAAGAATACATCAATGATATATTCTCTGCAGGATGGTGCCGCTAACTTCACTTATTTAGATACTGAGGCCTGTATCAAGCGGTATATCAATCCAATGACTGCCACCAGCTCTGTCATAATTGTCGCCCGGAACGTCAGTACGGTACAGAACAATGGCTCCTCCTTGATTGATGGATGGGTGTCTGGTTGGGAACCGTGGTCGGGATCTAGCGCTTGGATCTGTCGCGCATATCAGGATATCCACAAAGACAGGTTTTGCAATTGGGACTTCGCCAAATCCTTTACTAATGACTGGAGATTGTCTTGGCCGCGAGGGGTGCAAGTAGATCACTGCTTAAGTGCAGATGAGGGGAGTAGTCAGGATAGGTGTGGATTGCATTACAGCACACATATCCTGGCTATTGTTTGCGTCTGTACCTTTCTGGAGAGCCTCCTAGTCTACTGGACCGCCTTCCATCATTTCCGCAACACGAAAACAAAGGAACAGAAAAGGGACCATCACACTATGGTAACTATAGGTGACGCAATCAATAGCTTTCTCGAACATCCGCAGTCATACATAAATGAGCTAACCGATGAAGACGACGATGCATCCACATCTTATAGGCTAGGAGCTGTTCAGATTCAAAAGACGACTTGGCTGGTTAAGCCTCGTGTATCATGGTTCAAGGCTGTTAATATACACATCTGGGTAATCTCACTTGTATTGTAAGTCATGTCCCCAATGTTATTGCTCACGAACATGATCAACTCTAACATGCGCATTGATGTTAGGTTTTCTACAGGGCTAGCAATTACCTCATACTCTATCGGAAGTTCGATCGAGTGGATATCACAGAAGGGTGTTGATGTGAGCCCTGCAGCTCTGTGGCAGTATGGTTTCCAAGTAAACCCGGCCATGCTGGCTCGCGATATGGGCCCCCTGAACTCTATTGCCGCCGACGGACCTGTAATGCTTCTAGGCAACATCCTCATAGCCAATAGTCCGCAGGTTATGATTAGCTTTCTCTACCTCTTTTACAACAACATCCTCACACGTCAGCTCGTCAGTGATGAGTGGGTGCGCTTTCTCCAAGAAGAAGGAAAAAAGCCGTTACGGGTTTCTTCACCCGAGGGCATGCAGCGGTCATCCTACTTTCTCTCCTTGCCATTCAAATATTCAGTCCCACTTATGGTGCTGGCCATTCTCCTGCACTGGCTGATATCACAGAGTATTTTCCTTGTCCAGTCCAGCGCCTTCGCGCCGGGTAAAGACGGCGCACGTCTTCCTATGTACGACTACACTGCCCGAGGCTATTCTCCTCTTGGCTCCATAATGGCGATTGCCCTTGGCTTTGCTTTGGTCATTGCCTTGCTTTTGAACTCCGTATTTCGTTCTTATAGAAATATTCCAGCCAATTTTCACTTAATGGCGTTCAATAGTAGCGCTATTGAGGCTCTATGTCAGCGACCGGACGCTGATTCAGACGCGAGACTATTCCCAGTTAGAATCGGTGTTGCTGTGATGGATCCAAAACCCAGAACGAGTCCTAGTGCATTATCGGAGCCTTCCTACACGGCGGTTGTGTTTTCCACTGATACTACGCTTCAAGTACCAGAACATGGTGAACAATATGTACAGCCTATCCTCATCTGTGGTGAGGGTATCGGGTATAAATTTGTTTCCAGTGTTCGCAGATTAATGGTGAACGGTTATACCCTCATATGTAATGCTTGGGATTGCCTTGTTTCAGCGATAGTTCGAAACAGTCGGAGACAAGCGAGAGCAATGTGATGGTTCTTTGATGAGAATGGTTCTCCGTCTGGCCAAACTGGAGAAATATATATGTTGACCCGAAAAAAACAGCAACAATACTGTTTAAGGATACTAAATTATGTGGCAGGAGTTTCATGTAATATACTTTCATATGGCAAGTTATATATCCTCACTATGGTTAATACCCGTGACAGTAGGGTCACAGGATATAAATTTAATTTATATAGGAACTGATTCCAAAACCAAGAGCTCTCACTCCGCGACAAGAACACTGAAGAGGACCATGTTCCCCCAAATGGAATGATCCAATGCTATGGAACTACTATGCAGATGTCGCCAGACCAAAGGACAATCACCGACGTCCTAAACTTCCAAAACGGCTTTGATGGCCAGCGTAAGACTTACCATATTAATCGTTGCCAACTCTAACGATTATACAGTCATAGCTGTTCACTCCTATAATGACGCAGTTAAGCACAACAATGGTCCATCCTTTATGATCCCTAGTTATGTGAAACTCGGCAGTACCTACACAGTAGACTGGATATGGAACACAATAATAACGGTTGATAACAACTGGCTAGTCCTTTAGTAGCAGCTGTGACTTTTCATCAGTGCTAATGTAATTCAGATATACACCTCGTGTATGGATCTCGATATTGTGGCTACACCTGAAGTCATAATATCGAAACAGCCCATTGCTCTACCGTCCACCCCGTCTCAGCTCATCTGTTCCAACTGTATCTGTTCCAACTGTATCTGTTCCGTCACCTCAGGGTTCTCATATATCACCGGTTACTACTATTTCAGCGTTACGGATGCCTCCAGATCTAGGGCTAGGTCCGACTTACAGGAAACTCCTCTACCGAACAAAGTACCGCCCGCGTCAAGTCTTCCACCAGACTAAACTTCAAAGTTACTCGTTGACCGTCAACCTTGAGAGATCGCCATCCATTTACGGTTCGCCTCACATCCTCACATCGTTAATGTCTACGCCCCCGTCCATCTATACCAAATCCAACAATTAGCGGCTTGATCCATCCGGTTAAGGTTAACTTCAGTAATGACGCCTTCTTTAGCAAGAATTACTTGGTTGGCATACCTGGGAGCGGCGGTGAAATCAGGGAGCTAGCCAATCCGTAAGGAGCCCCATATATGTTGCTGGACAATGTTCGTCCTCCTGCTTTTATCGAAAGAACCACCAATAATAGACAGCTACTTAGATCGAGGGCAATCCACTTCTGTTCATTTCCCTAAGTTTCTGACAGGGAGCAGAGGTCATCACAACTTTTGTGCCATCCAGGTATTCACCAGGCTCCTTTTTCCCGAAAAATAGTCTTAATGCCGCAGGTATTTGCGAAATCTCAAGATACTTTAAAAGGAAAAGAAACCCTGTCCAGGAGGCTACATACTTGGGGGCTTGCATCACTTGCTCCTATTCCAATATCTAGAACCATTTCCTGCCCTTTCTATCCCCCACGAACAAACCGGGGGGAAATTATCACGCCGACTAGGTCAAAACCTAGTAGTCCCCGGAGACTACGATGCATATGCTCCTGATGATTTTAAGTTTTATCCAAAGGGAAGAAAAATAAATACCCAAAGATAACTTGAATAGACTCTATTAAACTGAGTGATAAGCCGTTTGTACGGCCGTATCTCTTCCCCTTTGGTGATATCTTCTCGGGGCTCTTATATGTCACCACGGCTCATAAAGGTCAAGATTGATTTCTATTTATCTTCTTCTGGGAGCCTGGTATATTTGAGCCCAATTAGTTTACTGACTTGGAAAGGCTCTAAAAGTAATTTTCTACCTTCGGCTCAAATATCGGTATCCCATCTACGGCATGGCTATATACAAGTGGTGAGACAATGACTGTGAAAGAGTCCTACTGGACTGCAAAAGGCGAGGAAGAGTCGGTAATATATGGAGACTCTCAATCGAATTGCATCGGGTCGTCATTGTGGAATGTAATAAGGAACTCGCGCATCTCATGGCCACCGCGACTGAAGAGAACCAACACCTGTATTCAGTGATAAGGACATAGCTTAGCTCGCGATGGGCACCAGTGTGGGGGATATTTCAAGACGTACGATTCCAACACAGACGGCGGAAGAACCCAAATGACGGGTGATGATAGCACGGACAACGAGCAAGAACTTAAGTTATGCAAAATGTGGACCACACTGGGTACATCGATGACAACAAGCCTCGGATTGCTTTTGCGTGGCTCACCCAAAAATGGGAGCACTAATACTACTTATACTGTACGGACAAGATCATTTCAAAGAACAGAATGTATTGTTAATTAACATAAGAGATCCAACAAACCATTGCGCTGCGCTGATATCAAAACAAATGAAAAACATGCTGTAACATTGTAAAAAAAGAAAAAAAAGAAAGAAAAAAAGAAAAAAAGACCAAGAGACAACCTCGCCAAACAATAAAGAAGGAGAAAAAAAGCACAATAGGAATCAAACAGAATGGCAAATTAAACATAAGTAGTGAAGGACTCGTCCAGTCAATGGCTATCCACGTCTACTTTTTCGGTAGAAAATGAGTTAATTATCAAACGGACAAACCAAGCATAATACAAGAAGGTAACCTGTCTCTTTGAACAGTTAGATGGTAGTAGAAAAAGCGTCGGCTCATTTCATTCGTTGTCGTCCCCATCGTTGCTGCAGTTGCCAACAAGTTTCGCGGGCTTAAGAGCAAAGATCACCATAAAAGAAAAAGCGAAAACATAACCAGGGTATAATCCCAAAATTTTTAACACAGAAATTAACGTCGGCGACAGAGCAACATCACTCGGATCGCCCAGGCCTATCAAATCACCAGAGAGCTCAACCATTATACAGCGTCCCCAGCCTAGTCAAGATAAAATTAAACATTGCGAGAGCAATCATAGAATCGTCAACATCGAGTGGTCTCGTAAGTCCGTCTTTTCGGAAGTGCCTGAGGTGCGCAAAAAACAAGAAAAGCCAAAACGATTTAGTTGAGCAATGGACTTCTTTTCTAGTAAGGCTCCAGGTCATCTGTCCATCCGGCATCACTCCCCGCTACACGGACGCCATTCGGGTTTACCGCTGGCTCGTCTGGGCTAACACTTCGGATGCCTTTGGGCTTCTTTCCTGCCAAGTCGTCAAGAGCCATTCGCTTGCCATGGGCAGCACGAAGCTTGGCATAGTAAACGTCACTGGCGTCAGCTTCAGACTCAGATCCACTGTCGAATGTCTCCCAGTTCTCCGACCCAGAGTTGCCCGTGTTGATGGTTGACGCATTTGACACTTGTCTCGGGGCCGGTGGGGGAGCACGCTGCAGATATGGATTCGGTCGCGGGTATCCCATAGAGTTTATGGACAAGGACGATGCCGAGGATTGTGTTGATTGAGAGAATCCCGTAGATCGCTGTGAGAAAGCTGAAGAGCTCATAAATGAGCGTTGGTTACGATCGTCATAAACATCTTCAGGGCTGACTGGCCGAACAAAAGCATTAGACAGTGCACTAGCACTTCGTGGAGGCTCGAACAAGTAGCTGCTTCGCTCATCTCGTGATTCTCCACCAGTCAAAGCTCGCATCCTTGGTGGCGGAGCACGAGTTGGGATTTTGCCGTTCATTGTGTTAGAGGAATAAAGGCCTGGAGTACCGCTGCGCGCGGGGGAGTTGCTTCCATGAGGCATATTACTCAAGGGGACGCGAGCGGGGATCTTCGAAGGAGACTTAGCACCGGCTCTAGATGGGGCTCGGGATGGCCCGATGGTGTTGTATTTCATTGAACCATTTCCAGTAGGGGTTTTTGTAGTAGACCGGGGGGGAGGAGGTCCTCTCATAACGCTGGCAGGGCGAGAAGGGGGCTGTTGCCTCATAGATCCTCCCCTCACGCTTCCTGGCCCGGCGGATGGTGTCTTAGAACGAGGTGGAGGTTTAGCGACGACTGGAGTGAGCTCATCGAGATATCTTTCTCCATGAACGAGGAACGGCCGGCCAAACTCGTCCTCGAAGTACTCCAGTTCTTTCCGCAGGTCCGCTTCCACTTTAGGCAGCTCCTTAGCAATCCTCTTCCTCATTTTCTCTTCTCTCAAAAGCTTTCCTGGATCACGTCTTTGTCCGCTGGTTCCACGCGCCATGAGACGAGATGCATCTTGGCTTGACACGGCCAGGGCCTCTCGGTCTGCGAGGAGGCTACGGTGCCTCTCTACGAGCTGCAATACTGAAGCACGCTGCTCCTTCAATGCCTCCAGCCGGGTAATTTCTGCCTCATGGGCTTCTAACAAAGCATCGCTGTAAACGTCAGAAAAGGCAGGAGTGAAGTCGAGCATTTCTTCTTCTGAGTAGTAGAGACTATCCCAGAGCTCTTGCAGTCGGCATCGCGCATCTTCGACAAAAAGATGTAGGTTCTGTTTCTTGAGTTCGTTGAGCCGCTCCAATTCTTCTTCAAATTCGTTGATTGTACGGAGACCACAGCCGCGGTTCGCCGAGAGGAAAGCTTTTCTGTCACACTCCTCAACTCCAAAGCGCTCCCAAAGTGCTTCCACGGCATTTCTGAGTTCTGCGATCTTGCGCTCCCGACTTCTCTTCTCCTCCAACAGCTTTTCTCGCTTTGCCTTCAGATGGGCCAGGTCGGATTGGTGAAGTCCCAACTGTTCAGGGGATTCTTTGTAGTGCTTAACGATGTTGGAATCGGTTTGGGCCTGAGGGGTCCCGAGCTCAGCCCAGAGCTTGATGATCTCTTCGCAAGTGGTCTTGACAAACTCGAAACGTCGCTCATATTCTTCGTAAACTCTTGAAAACTCGTCGTTCAAATCATCCACGTATTGGCGAGACAAGTTGAAACTAGGCGATATAGATGATCCTGGTGCTGTAGGGGGAAGAGCAATGGTAACAAAAGAAGCTTCGAGGTGCGATGAGTATGACTCGAGAGCCACAACGAGTTCTGCATGTCGTTAGCAAGCCATTCGATCATTGGCGACAGCATAACATACTCTTCACCTGTTCAAAGCGATCGTGATGTAATTTGCTGAGTGCATTATGCTTTTCGCGCAGGAAAGCAAGACAGCGTTTGAGAGGATAAGTTATACGCAAGTCATCGCGATTCAGCTGATACTCGCCATTGGCCTTCTCATCCTCTAAAGACTCCTCCATTTGCTCGATTGCAATGATGAGCTGTCGCGCCTCCTCTGTCATCTCATTTTTCTCGCTATTGATTCCGTTAACATCCGAGAGGCCTTTCCGTCAGGTTGAAACACCGGTAGAACTCACTTGTCAACAAGCTTGAGATGATTGTTTAGAGTATCGGACAGAGCACTGAACAGCTATAGTTGTTTCTTAGTATCAGTTGACAAACAAGGAAGTGTTGAGTAAGCCAACCTCCGCCTCTCGAGAGTCGCGCTCATGGTTCGGAACGCCGATCTCATCATAGATGCCATGTAGCTGAGCGACAATATTATTGACCTGGGTGGTCAAGTAGCTAGTGTCGACGGCCATCGCGTGTGCCCGCGCTTTAAGTTAACAAAAGAAATATAACGAGAGTATATCCACGCCTTTAAGGTTTCGTGATCATGTAGTCTCTGGCGGCGATGCGCCTTCAGCACTGCAGCTGTGAGACACGAAAATCCACCAGCGTGAATCTGCAACAATAGCAAACGATTGACTCAGAGGTCGGATGTCATCTGCGAGAACAAGGGGCTACCCGCAGGCTTTATGTATAGCTGAGCACTTGCAGACGTATGCAAGGGTAGAGAGGGGAAGGGGGCGTCAATCGAGGCAGTGATGCGATGGGATAGAACAATAATAATAATAGTGCCGCTCCCTCAAGATGCAGCCGCGATCGAGATTCCCTCCCGGCCCCTGTTGATTGCGTTCCGTTACTCCAGCAACAGTCCACGCAGCCCCTCACCGCTTTGTTCTGCCATAGCTCGACTCACCGCCCTCTCCACGTCTGGACTCCAACTGCTGCTTTGAAGTAGATCACGATCTGATAGATCAGACATCACCGAAGTCAGCCAGTTGTTTTAACTCCTCTCCGCAAATCCTTCTATAGACTACTATTTATCCTTTCTTTTCACCCCACAGCCCCATCACTCCTTGTTGCCCAAAAACCACCCATTCATCATCATCATCATCATCATGCAGAAGGCTGCACAGCAGTCTTGGGGTTCGTACTAAGCATTACCCCAATGTTATCAAAGACAACATCCATTATTAACAATTAGCTTCCTCCCACTCCAGAGCTCGAAAATGCCATCAGCCTCATAGATCCCCAACGAGACACCCTCTATCGGTACGATGAAGAAACACACAAAGCCCTCAGTGCGGAGCGCCCATGGGCCAGAGACCCCCACTATTTCAAATCGATACGGATCTCCGCCGTCGCGCTACTAAAGATGGTGATGCATGCACGCTCGGGCGGGTCCCTCGAAGTCATGGGCCTAATGCAAGGCTACATCCTGCCAGAAACCTTTGTTGTAACTGATGCATTTCGTCTCCCCGTCGAAGGAACAGAGACTCGAGTGAACGCCCAAGAAGAAGCAAATGAATACATGGTGTCTTATCTCCAGGCATGTCGAGATGCAGGACGGATGGAAAATGCAGTCGGCTGGTATCACAGTCACCCTGGTTATGGTTGCTGGTTATCCGGGATCGATGTCACCACGCAGGATATGCAGCAGCTCGGCGGGCCGTTTGTTGCCGTGGTCATTGATCCAGAGCGGACCATTTCGGCAGGGAAGGTAGATATTGGGGCTTTCAGAACGTTCCCTAAGGATTATACGCCACCCAAAGAAGAGCAAGAGGATGATGAGTATCAGACCGTACCGCTTAACAAAGCGGAGGACTTTGGAGCGCATGCATCCCATTACTATTCACTTGAGGTATCGCTTTTTAAGAGCGCTCTTGATACCGAGATATTGTCACTTCTGTGGAACAAATATTGGGTGGCTACTCTCAGTCAGAGCCCTCTGTTTACTACCCGTGATTATGGTAGCAAACAGATGATGGATCTTAGCCAGAAAGTTAGACGGGCCGCGCGTGGTATTGAAAGCAATCCCTCACGGGCCGGAACTACTGCTGTTAAGGATCAACAGTTGGAGAAAGTCGTGCGAGATGGGCAGCGAATTGTATCAGAGGAAGTGAAGGGCCTTCTAGCAGCCGAAGTCAAGATGAAGCTCTTCCAAGGCATCGGCGAGAATAGCAAGGCAGAGACATAAACAGCCATAGTTTCAAGTGAAACAGATATTACGAATGGTGGTACGACTCTATGTTGGGTTTAAGCTTCTACCGAGAGTTTTTTCGGTGTCAAAGGCGCTTCTCGGCCCATATGTATTAGATGCTCCTGAGCAACACGACGAATTATGACGAGATATCTTGGCTAAACTTGCGCATTTTTCTTGTACAATTTATTCTTATAGATGTAGCACATAAGACTAAAGATATATACCTTCGTAGTTAAACAGGTAGGTACAAGAACAGAAAGGAAGGACACATGGGGTGTACAAAGCTGGGACAACATACAATGTTATCCTATGTCGTGACGTATCATTATCCATCGTGAACGAGACCCCAGTCCCGTGGAAACCCTTATCATGAAGCCGGGGGAACCAAGACACGGACGACAATCTCATACAAAAAAAAAAAAAAGGAAAACAGTGTACAAAATGATCGACACGGTCAAGAATATACGCGGGTAGATGATAGGATAAAGAAAAACCAAGGGACTGTAAGACCGCCGAGGTGGTGAAGGCGGGAAAGAACAAAAGAAATAGTAAAGCCGTGCCGGGGTTAAGTTGGTAGCGTCTGAAGGTAAAGAGTGGTCCCGTCCGCAAAATCGAAGATAAAATACAATAAACAAAAACAGGTCGAGGGTATCACAAGCTTCCACTGCAATCGTTCTATCACATGCGATTCAAGTAGCTGTGGGGCGCTAAGTCGGGGGGTTCGTATAATATTCGAAGCCCCCTCAACTTGTCCTTTTTATTCTTTTTATTCTTTTTTTTTCTAATTTTCTCTTTCTTTGTTAGGCTGTCGATAGACCAAACTGGGACAAGATGCTCAGAATGATCAAGTGATCATATGGCGCCCGGGCCGTAACCTTTCGGTTTAGCCAATAGCATGGACATGAACGTCGCGTCATATGAGGTCAAAACAGCTTGAAGGGGACGTCGAGGAATCCTGGTGAGCGGCTAGAGCAAACGTGCACAAGCGCTCTCGAGCAGCGCAAGTATGTCTTGCAGGTCGACCCCAGGTAGTTTCCAACATGCCGCGTCATATAATTTGATAAGGCCGAGGTCGACTGATCCTTCTTTCGCACGGTCGCATAGATGGTAGACGGCGTCGTTCTAGTGAGTCGTCGTAAACGCCAGGGATGTTATCGCCGCCAATCACCTCGCATGGAAGCCATTAGTGTAGGTGATCGCTCGTGATAAACTTTTGTCGGGTTGCCGGCGGTACAACTCGGCACGTGCGTAGTGGATGCAGCGACAGGGGTCTCCACGTATCGCAATCTATACCCCGACGGAGAAACGGAGTTCGCCGGCTTACAGGAAGCCCGATTCAGACAGCAGTCTACGCGTTGGGGAAAACACAGTTAGTCATCATGTAATCAATCAATCAATCAAGACGTCCTTCAAAGAGAAATAGTATCTGAAAAAGATATGGGTATCGCCACACCAGGCCTAAACACCAAAGCAAACACACAAGGTCATGAAAAAGGGCATCAAGTGGGAAGGTGCACATGGAAAAAATAAAAGAAGGAAAAGCATTATCGCATCGACATGGCCAAGGTCGCAATAGCCAAGGTGCTCATGTCTCTACCTGCTGTAGTAGCATACCTCGCAATCTTCTCGTCCTCCCGTTCTCTGGGTTCCACTTCCAAACTCCGGTCGTACATGTCATGCACGTCGCCCGCCGCTTGTAAATTACTGAGAATGTAATCCTGCAGTTCAGGGACGGGCTGCAGGAGATAGGGGACGTTTTGATATTGCTGAATGTCTCGGATTACTTCCGCGGTTTTGGCGCGTTTGTTGAAGTTGATCAGCTCTGATGGCGTAAGAGATGGAATGCCGTCTTCGATAAAGGTCAAATCGGTCAAGTAAACACCTAGGGAAATTGGGTTAGTCCCCGCAGCTAAAAACGGAGGATAGAGGTGGGGTTTAGGTCGATCAGTCCTAATCTCATACCGAAGAATGGAATGCATGGCGGGTTTGCTAAGTGCAGAGTTTCACGGTATTCACCGAAGTTTTTCGTGCTAGCCATGAGTTTACGCATTTGCTCCAGAATTGTGGACGTGCGTCCACTAACTTGGCCCCATGTCCGGCCAAGTCGATGGATCGGCGCCGTTCCGAGGGCAGAGATAATAGATGTCAGTGTAGAGTAATTGTTCAGGGCACGGCATTTCTGATAGTTCTGTCAGCAATAGCCATCAATGTGGTGGGGAAATATCCATACATCTGCTACGTTAACGAAGTGCTTGATAACAACCACACGCTTCTTGACATCAGATTGACTGAGGATCATCTCCGCAACCCAATTTGTCAGCTGGTTGGAATGAAGGATGAGAGCTTTCACGTTAGTTGCAGGCTCCGGTTCGTCAGGCCCAACTTTCTTTTGCCACGTTTTATTCAGACATTCTATAGGTCGAATCTTGGAGTAAAGTCGTGATTCGATGATTGTCAGCTGGCGAGCAAACTCTGTTGGATCAATATCCAGAAATTTAAGCTTCTTCATATTCTTCGGGACAATAGGAGACGGGGCAGGAACCGCTTGCGTAGGAACAAGCCGCTTGACAGTCGTGTCCTGACCACGAAGACGTTGCTCGATAACCGTCAGCAACGGAGGCGAACCCGGAGTTTTCGTAGTAGCGATGGAATCCTTGGTGAAAGCATGGACACGTTCCAGAAGCTTCATATGCGCTTCATCATTTGGTTCCATCCAAAAGTTTTCAAACCAGCTCTTGAGGATGTTGACTATACGGAATCGAATAGGCTTTTGCTTTCTGTCAACCCACATCTGCATCTCTTCTTGGTTTAGACCGAACGGGGGTTGGATATTGAAGCGCTGAGTTAGCAGCTCGAAGAGCTCGGCGGCAGTAGTAAAGGAACGGTAGGTAAGGAGGAAAGTATTGTTGAAAGAAGCATCAAGTTTGTCATGTCGAGTCAGGTGTTCCACTAGTCCTGCTAGCGTGCCGCATTTCAAGGTAGGCACATCGTTTTTGGTATCGTAAAATACTTCACCTTCATGATCCATCTTCAAGAACCAAGGCGTTTCTTCCGGCTCCCGGACAGGTTCCCGGATTGGTTCTCGAGTGATTGCAGATGGCGGGGCTTGTCCGAAGAATCTCTGTGCCTTATCCATATTGCGTCGCACTTTGTCATGTGGGGGATTGACGGAATAAGAAGATGGGATTCCAATTGACTCGTCCGCAATTTTAGCCTGAGAGTCCGTACGGCTATGCGGAGCCTTCAAACCCTCGTTATCTTGGCCCAGACGACTCTCGCTACGGAAAGCTGCAGTAGACTCAGGAATCTGCTCGAGCAGGAGAGACAGGGAGAACCCGATTTGGGAAACGTAGTTCTCAAGTTGCCTAGCAACGCCTCGCACGGCGTTCAGACGATCTTCGAGGGAATCTCCGCGCAATTCAGCCCATTCATCGCCCAGGGGGCTCGTGACAGCCTGACAGCCAAGGACAAAATCGGCAATCGCATCGTAAACCCGTTGTTTCTGTAAACTAAAATCGACCAATTGCGGGTTTTGGAAACTAGTTCCCAAAGGCGCCAGATTGATCGACTCGACAGAAGAGATCCAAGGACGAAACTGCTCGATGACCTTGATAGCAGCGGCGGAGACAGAATCGCCGATTTCATGATGCTCAGCAACCGTGACGATCTTCTTCTGGTTGAGTGACAACCGCTCCTCTAGTCGGCGAATGCTTCCAACAAAAGACCTCCGCAGAATGTCAATATGATCCAAAAGCGCTGCATCGAGTGGCACCGCTGGCTCAGCTCGAGTGTCCCCTCCATCCTGGTCTAAGAACGACGTCGGGCCTGAATCATTGAGAGTGACACCGTTATTCTGCCAGCCACCGCCTGAACAGCTACCTACCACAAAGCCCGGAACGATTCGCTGAATGAAGTCACCACGCTGCTGTCTTGCAATATCGACATAACCATACACTCCTTGCATAACCCCATCTGCCTCTTGTAAGCATTTGTTGACGGAATCCGGACTTGGCCAGTCAGCCGCAGCAATGTGCGATGAGAGCACTAGTTTGGAGAATTTCGACATCATGTCCCTGAAGTGAGGGTACAGAGCCTTATTTGTGGAGATAATCGACGGGTTTCCGGAATGATTGTCCGTGGTATCGGAACCAGCAGCCAGAAGCATACGCAGATGGTCGGATATATCTTCGGCCTTTCTCACGTATTCTGAGCGATCACCGTTCAATAAGGTCTGGCGATAGGCCTCGACAGCATTGCGCATGTTATCAACGAGTAATGGCCACGTCAGGGGGGCCGATGCACCATCGTCGACAAAATGCGAGGGAGCTTCCGAAGAAATAGAAGGTCTGTGGAAATTGTCGGAAAGTGATGTAGTACTGCTAGCGGCGGTTCCAAAGCTGTAAGCCTTAGACAGGCTTCGAAACGAGCTCTTCCCTTCGTTAATCGATTTGGTGGTAGACGGTGGGTGTAAGGAATCCATGGAAGTTGCGGGGGATACGCCGTCGATATAGGACTGCCGTCTCCGAGACATAGAATCCTGAGAAGCAAGCATCAGGGATTCGCCCTCCGCTTCGGACGCGGAGCCATCATAGTCATCCTCGTCTCGTTCGAAACCACGGGCCATTAGTTCTGGGGGAGGTCTAGTCTGGTTGGGCACAAAAAAGGTATTGCGGTCGTAAGGACCTGTTTCGTTCGTAGAGGGGTTTTCGAACGGCAACTCCATGGTGCTGTAGCCGGTGAGAGTGTTGAAGTAGAATAAACGGCCATCGGGGGTCGCTTGCGGAATCCAAAAGGCGGCCTCTTCCTGCTCATTTGAAGGTCCCGTGCCTTCAATAGGCAGTATCGGTTGTGAATCGCGCGAATTTCCTGCAGAGTCAACCTCGTCTTCCTCGCGGTCCTCCTCATACTCCTCCCCAAGGCCAGACTCCGCACTGATGTCTCCATCCTCATGGCCGTTCGATACATGCTCCTCGAGCTCGCTGAGGTCTGTAATAATGGTACAGTAATTGCTAGGGAACCAGCCCCGGACGCTATTGTTGATCACTCCGTCCCACCAGCCGGTCTCCAGTTGGTTCAGAACCTGAATGATATCCCCTCTCCGAAAACTTAGACTGGTATGGTCGTCGGCATCGTAATCATACATGGCCCGCACGAACAGAGTAGGTGCTGGTTCGGGGCTGGGAGTAAAGCGTCCAGTGGCAGTCATCTTGACGGGTGATTGATGTCCTTGAGGCGACTGATCGACACTCTTATCTCGAAACTGGAAAGAGAGGCTGCTTCCACGACTGCGACTCCCGGGGGCAGTCGTGGGAGTAGACACCTGCTCCTCGGTGAATGCAAACGTGGTTGTGATAGTAGTGCCCGTCTTGGTCGCCAGCGCCGATTTAGTGTCGATAACCAATGGCTCTGCCAAGCGGGTGTCGTGCATTCCAATTGACTTTGGTAAATACTAAATAAAATGGGGAGACGGTAAGGGGCGGGGGAGGGAGACAAGATAAACTGGTAATCAGTACGCTACGTCCCATGCGACAAACGGCTGGACGAGCTTAACGAAAGGCGTTGGTCATGACTAGATCGGCAAGTAAATGTCGAAGGATCCGTTAGGAGGGGAATGCGGTGCGGGTTGGTTGCAGAATCACGCTGCGGGAGAAATGTAGTAGGCTATAGTGGGTTCACCGCACGGGTGGTGGCAGGGCAAAAGGCGATAACGATAAAAGTGGCAAGGACACGGTTCGAATGGGCCCCGGATATGGCGTCCAGTGAAGATCTTTTGTTTCAATGTGAGACTGAAAGGAAGAGTGAGTGAAGAACACTGAAAATGTGGAAATCGAAGGGAAAGGAGAGCAAGAGACCGTCCAGGAGAGGAAGAGAGCGAGTGAAAGAGAGGGTCTCAGGGAGTTTTAGGGGAGGTTCGCAACAGTCCGTCCATTCGGGTGGTGGGCAGATGGACTGGGTGTGAGTGGAGGAAAGTGACAACCTGCAATACCGCCTGGTCCGTCCACCGATTACTACTACAGAGAGGAGTACTACCTACTTACGGGAAGTAAGTCTGTAATTTTTCAATACCACCCTCTCTAAATTACCGTACCTGCCCATTTCCTCGTACTCCAATTACCTGTTAAGATACCTAACCTAGTATCTATCTACCCGCGGTTGATACAGCCGGTCAACGAAAGTTAAGAGGGGCACTTTTTGTTCGATTTTTCTTTTATTTCTATTCTTGGCCCTTTTCTCACCTGCATTCAGCTGATAGGGAACAATAATATCGGGCAAGGTGTAGGGATGTACTCTTGTTGGTTGGGGTAGATTTTTTTTTTCCTTCTTTTTTCCTTAAATTTTTTTTTTCGCCACAAACATTCAGCTTGGGGGCTATAAATTGCCCCAAGTCAACGACTGCGCCCCGTGTGTGTAGGCCATTAAGCCTCACGTACGAAGTACCTGGTAGATTACAGGTAACGAAACCAAATAAGGTCGGTACGGAGACGCGGACCAGCAGCCAGCACGAGCCCTCTTGACCTTTTGACTTTACGGGCCATGCATAAACTGTCGCCTTTGATGCGTTGATAGGCGCTTGCTGGTCGCTAAAAAGTCTAACCAGTTCCCCGTACCACAAACACCCAACCTTCATTGCTCCATCTTTCTTAACGGGTCACTCTACGATTTAAAAGCGCGTCTGTAGCCTTGGTTCTCGGAACAAAGAGGCTGGAACCTAGGTGGTTTCGACCGCATTTCCGCTACTCTTGACTTTCGATGATTGGGCTGGCTGTGCAATATATAAAGTTGGGGAAATGGGTTTTTTTTTATTTTTATTTCTAAGGCAAAATGTAGATACTACTCCATATAAAGTTATAAACATGATCTTGTTGTCCATAATACTTGCTTTCCATGCCTCCTTGCAAAAAAGAACAAAACAGTATAGATAAAATACAAATGAGAAAAAAAAAAAATAAAAAGACAGGATCGTCTCCGTAATCTTTGGTATCTGACCGACTTGTATTTTCAACCACTTGTTGTCTCCATTTCCTGTGGAGAATTTTAGCTCGCGTTGCACTCCAAAAATACTCCGCAACAGTCTCGACTGATGGGGACTTTACGAAATGAAATGGGTCTTAGTAGAATCATATATATTACTACGTATTACTTCAATAATTGCCAATACTCACACCGTCTGGACAGGCGGGAGGCACGATTGCACCACCATGGACCTACAAAACCGCGTATTATACCTATAGTCATCCATGAACCTTGAGAGGTCTCGGCCTTATTTGGTAATCCGCTTTCCTATCGTTATATGCATTCTATGCATGAGGAATGCCCTGTGCGTGTGTCGTTCCGGAGGATTAATCACAATTCGATGCGATGTATAGTCCATGATTTGCCTCTTAGGTGCGGCAGGTCGCATGAAGGCACCCAATTCATGATCAACCGCAGTGCCACTCGACATTTTCGGATAGTAAACACCGAGTTGAAGTCGCTCGGGGGGGAATGCTAAGTATCTTCAACTAGGATGATAGGTAGCCGTCCACAATGAAACGGCACATGTTATAAACATGCCAATGCCAATGCCAATGCCAATGCCCTATTAAACTACGCTGATAATAGCTTACTCATACGGGCCCCACACCATCGTTCATCCATCAATCACATATAGAGTTGGCATGCAACCCTCTTCGGAGAAGTGATTATACATTCCTATACACATTATACGAGCTTACCCACGGAACAGAATAAAGTGATGTAATCCTCGGTAGCCCTGAGACTGGAGTTTCGTGTCAATTCCAACGGAACGAAGCCAAGACGGTTTAGGCTGTACAACTTATGACGATACATGCGGCGGATCAGGGGCTTTTAGGATTTCTAGAACTTGTGAGCCTTTACTATTAGTTAATTAGTTAACCTTCTTTGTGTGATCCGCGATAATAATTGGCGGATGAGCAAAGTTTCTGTATCGGGCTTCCTTTCTCGGATCACCTTAATTTTGAGATTCCTGAACATAGTTCAATATCCAATATGCACCACATGTGACCTCCACAACATACTACAAGTAGTTTTCCCCATTGATCATGTCATATACGGTCCAACCCACATTTCCACGGGTTTGAACAGCCGCTATCGATTCGCAGAACCAGAATCGAAGAAGTCCGCGAGTCACTTGACACACAACGCAACGTCAAAGCAAGTCATACCACCTTGCAGGTGAGCTGTCAGACGCCACATAGGGCGATGTTTTGCGGCGTTCAAAGTCGATCCTATTAGATCCAGTCTCCTATGAGCCGTTGCAGATATCCATTTGTGATATATAGATAGATAGGAAGTATCTCCGTATCTTTCCAGCCGGAATCTTAATCCGGTAGCTCAACTACATCCCTGAAATGGAAATTGGATCTCTCAATTTTGGAGAACTGACCCTCAATCTATTCAATCTATAATGGTCCTGTGGTCTCATTCCCGGTTTTCTGTCATCACTCCTTGCCTCCAGACCAACGTTTTGCGTCTGTTGAGGAATTCTCAAGATATGGCATGAAAAGTACCTTCAGGACTACCCCAGTCAGTGTGAAATGCTCACTTCCATTTCTCGTACGTTTAATCATAAATTTCATTTCCACATGGCTTTAATTTCTTGTAAATCCAGAGTAATCCACCATAGATAATGTATACCTAGATCTACGACATCATTCCAAGCCCACCAATTCCTCCCCAGCAAATACACCTTCGATTGCCATCCACCAATCCCCGAATACAACCCTAAATATCATAATATCTCCCCCTCAATCTCCCACCATCCCATATTCCAATACCAAAATAACACCAATAACCCCTCAAACAGCCAAACCCACCCGATCCAAACTCCCAGCACTGACCCCCAAAACCACGTGTTTTTAACGCCGGACCTAAATACACTTTACGCATGGCCTTGTTTCGCATTCACTTTGACACACTGAACCCACGCCATTGACGTATACCGTGGCTGCCCTGCGCAGCTTTGACCTCCCTAACCTTGATACCATGGCATTGTTCCGGTGGTCCATGCGTTATATGTTTGGTTACTGGTAAGATTGGTTGTGGAGAGGGGTTTTATGGGGGTATTGGAATTTTCTTAGATACTGTACTTTTTATTTTTGCAGATTATGGGAGTTGGAAGGGTAGGAGCGTTAGGCTGGGGTGGCGAAGGAGGGTATATCGGGTTTGGTTCAGGGGTGGGGGAAGGATGGGGATACGAGATTTTGGGGCTTGGGTTTGGGTTTGGGGATCTTGGAAGTATGGGAATGGCTATTGAGGGGATTTGTGAGGGAGGGAGGTGTGCGTGGTATCCATCAGGTGGAGATTCTGTTGTGTGGTGAGTCGTATTGCTTGGGGTGGTGTTTTCTGTATCTATATTCTTTCGTTTGTGGACGATGGATGTTGATATACTCTATGCTATAACGAAGGCGTAGATGGTTATTCTTGATCTCACAGAGCCATAGACGTACACTATGTAAGTAGTTATTAGAAAATGATAAACTACACCCTCCACCTCACTGTTGTCGCTTCGATGTAACCCCGTTTCCTTGAGCAGCTTCGTGGATTCCTACCATGGCAGTCTTACTATAAGTTACGAACCGGTCCGAGCCTCGAAGCAACACTACGTACGGAGTATATTAGACCCTATATATCTCTGGCGCCAGGAGTAAGGTACATAATAAAAAGTATCAGAGGCATGGTTGGCAACTTACCTAGGGAGTAGCAGCTCGCAATCATATAAAGAAGTCACACGACCATGTGTTATCCTAATACTATTATCAGAGACACCGTCGGCGTCTAGTCAAATATCTGAGTAGGCATGCATCCTCGATCGTCGTCATCGACTTTCTATATAACTGTGCGCTTCCGTCCTCTGGCGTGGTGGTTGACTATGCACAAGCCCTGGTTCGCTGAGAAACTCATAAGGGTATATTTAATCAAAAGCATGTCCAGATGAAGAACTCGCTATGGCAGACGCCATGGAGAGAATGTCTAACACTAATGCTTAATTTCTGGGGATTTATCAGCGAAATGTTCAATATCATGCATGGTCTCACTGGGTATAGGACATACATTGTACCAGTCTTCAAAGTAGTCGGGGGCTTAGGATGCAGGAGTCTTTGGGTTTGATATTATCTCCCGGTCCAAAGATAGAGATATGCGTTGGTTGTTACTATATATCATTCTATCACTGGGTTGAGCACCACAATCGAGGTGGTCTAATCGAATTATGAATTGACAGGAACATTGGATGAAAATCTGTGGATGGTCAGTACATCGCCGCTATCAAAAGCCGAAAGAAGAATTGAAGAAGAGGCTTTTCTATAGTTGGATGGTGTAGCCCAATTTCTCTTCTACGTGGGTTTCCTTTGAATGGGTGTAGAGCTGGTTATCTTGTATGTCTACTTACTATTCTCAAGAAGTAGAGAAAGCCTTCGTACTAATCTAAATGGACGTTCTCTGTGGACCATTTGATCTTATTAAATGGTTGTTATCGTATTTTGTAGAAGGTATCTAGGATGGCATGGCAAGTCATTGATTGTGTCCAAGGTACAGTGTCACTACACCCTAACCTCAACGTAGACCTTGTATATATATCAATGACGCCGATAGGGCACTGGTTTCCCCTACGTTTGAACTATATCCATTTAACTATTCTCTACTCTTCCAATACTTGCATATGACTATGGACAACCTACCTCAGAGTCCTGATAATGAAGTATAGCCCTGACCTAGGACAATTGTCACCCCAGCACACCATATCAAAACACACAACAGGCCTAAACCGGCCCCTGAGAATATAAAACTCCCATAAAAAACCATAACTCAATAATCCCTTCAAAGCAAGACAAGCATCGGACCCCTCAAAGCCGAAGAAAAGCCCCGAGGCACCCCAAGCAGAACCTGATATACACCGGAATCTCTCTCCTTGCAGCATCCAATATAGAGCTATTCAGCGGCGAGAACTGATAATCCGGCACATATACCAAGATAGATAAAAGACTAGCAAGGGGAATCCCCATCGTGAGAGGGGTGAGGAGGGGGAAAGAGCAAGCCCCTCACATGCAATTGATAATCTCTATCCCACGATGGAGTGAATGGGGCAGGCGAATCGAGTGAGTGCCGATGTAGCCGTTGCTCTACTAACTAATCGTAGATCCCCCTGACGGAAACGACGGCTGCCTAAGTTAGTTACTGAAACTACTACAGGGTTAAAATTGGCTACGGGGCAGTGCTATCTATCTAGTGAGTCCCAGACAAGTGGTCTATTCATAAGGTAAAGATACGGAGAACAAAATCCCCCAAGCTCCGTACAAACCTCAAAGTTCGATAGGTTCGAAGTATACATAAACACCGGAAACATCCACGACGCAACACGCAACCACGCCCATGGGAGCGGCAAACAACTAAGGTTCCCAGGTAACCTAGTAACTCCATCCATGTCTCACACAACACCAGGATCCTTCTCAGGAACAAACCTATCGGACCAAAGAGGCCATCCGATCATCCCGCAAGACTACCCCTTACGAAAAACCATCCCCGTGAGAGGAAAAAAAAAAAAAAAAAAACCAACATACTCCATATACCTTGTCAAGTCCTTCCCCATATAGACAAGCGAGCGAGCATGCATCCGAAATGAACCAGGGAAATTTCGATAGTCTCAAGGCTGAATCAGTGGAACTCTAGTTTGCGCGCGCTCTTGCCCCTCCCCCTTTTTTTTGGCTTTGCTCCGGCCCCCCTTCCCAACTTCCCGGGAGACGACGGTTGGTCCAGAGGTTGTGCCGGATGTCGCAGAATCGACGCCGATGCTCTTCCAGAAGCCTTCTCTGATTCCAATCGGCCGTTTCTGGTGGGGAGTGGGAGACGTATATCGGTGATTAGCGAACCGGTTGGGTGGTGTTGGTGTTGGTGGTTCCGCAGTAGTTACCGTGGGGTGGTTTCTTTTTTTCCTTTTTTTTTTTTACGCGATTACTTGTTTGATGGATCAATAATTGCTTTTGCGTAGTAAATTCTTCACAAGACGGTAATTATTATGCTGTGAAACGTTATGTATGTATGTATGTATGTATGTATGTATGTATGTATGTATGTATGTATTATTATTATTATTATTATTATTATTATTAGCATACTTTGTACATGAGCGAGTAACAATTGGGAAAAGCGGGATACCAGTTGTCTCTCTGAAACATGCAGTAACCACTTCTAAAGATCGAGTACGACTTGCTGAAGGCAAAGAACTGAACGCAAACCTCAAAACTAGACAAATATTGTGAGAACTAGACCTAAAGAGAGAAAAGAAGGTCGTCTTAATATACATCCTGGTAGCTTAGTATATGTAACAGGCATTCTTCTATAGATGCGTGTTCAATATTTGGCAAGCTACACACAAATATATCATTACCCGAAGACTACCCAATCCCACTAGGCGCCAAAAAAGCACATATACAATCAACCATTATTTATCCACCCATGCAAACATATTACGACTTGCGAAGTACACAGAGAATGAGACAAGCGAATGCAGACAGAGTTGGTCTCACCCGCCAACTACAGTAAGACGCCAGATAGCCTGTTGTCCTTTGAAGACAACTTTACGTCTGACATGCAAGTCCCGCGGGTGTGAACCATGGAACGTCACTCGCTCAATTGTGGACAAACGGGTAGATTCCATGGTTCAGCTCTATCAAAAGCTACATTTGAATGCCTTTAGGAAATAGTAACGTGCCACAACATACATTTGGTGAATTAGATGTTTAACTCCAAGGTGTTCTAGAACCCATTAGATAGTGGATATGAATCGCCTTATGCAATGTAAATTAGTTTAGCCTGAGGCAGACTTAGGTTTCGATCCAGGTTAGCGAAGCCGCACAGAAAATGATTGAAGTCAAGGAGTTCCCAAAAAAAAAAAAAAAAAAAAAAAAAAAAAAAAAAAAAAAAAAAAAAAGGGTGAAAAAAGGAACCGGGGTGCGAGAGAAATGTGAGAGAGAAGCTACACTAACTGAAAAAGACTGAAATTGGGCGGCGAGTCCCTACCCTCTTACTCTAATGCTTTTTTTCTTTCGATCTGAAGTGGCTCTGGATTTATTTTCCTTTTTCTCTTGCCCTTACTAACCGGTGGAGACCAACGAAACCAACAGTCCAGTTTCTCACTGCCATGTGTAATATATATAGAAGCGGTCAAGGAATTAACAAAGGAAAAAAAAGATCCCCAACAACGTGCACCATATGGAAAGAATCTACCCAAACTTGATGGCCAGCGCTCACCGACTCCATGGCGATGGCCTGTTTAAGGAATTCCAGACCGATATTCTTTCCCCCCCGCCGGCGAAGGGGGAGAAGGAAGAGAGGGGGATTCCGCTAACCTGCATTTGTTCATATCCAGGAATTCTCACGAAGTTGCCGGGACGGCAGCCAAAAGGCGGTTTGCATGCTACTGATGCTTACTAGTGTAGGGACGGGGTCTCGGGGAAGAGGTTCCTGGAATCCTGCACCGGTACCTGGTGGGGACAGAAATCGGGAGAGATGGAATTTCATGATTCAAAATTTTATTTTCTTTGGGTTTTCCACTCTTTTGGAGCGATCGACTGGCCGTAGATCCCATTATTGCATCTGGGACTATGTGGTTACGTACCGAACTATAGGACCGTAGGGATGATAAAGACGGGTAGCTGCAGCAAATCAACTCGCTTGTTGAGCGCAGGAGAGTCCTCAAGGTTTCCAGCTCTTTCGGATTTTAACTTTGACCATTTTCTTTTTTCCTTCTTTGCCCCTTTCTGGAATGGCAATGAACATGATGAACGTGATGATGATCCAAAAATTAAAGAGAAACAACGAGTGAGTGATAGGCATGATATAAACCACCCGAAGCGAAACCCACCGAATCATTACTGGAATGGGGGGACCACACGCCCGGAGAATATGAGCCTGGACTGGAAATGATCGATCATGAATGGATGGATCGGTATGCACGGAGGATTTTGCACTATTTTTCTTGTTCTGGTCCCGTGCGCGAGCCGAGATCGATAGTGATGGGACGGAGTCCGCAGGCCCTTCAACATCGGGTCTCTCTCTTATCCTGAGGCCACAATTGGATCTGTACAACAAAGCATGCAATATCTATCAATCAATACCGACAGTCTTCGAGAAAGCCGCCATATCCTCGACACAAAACTTAGTTATCCACCAACAGGAACCCATGGCCATCAATTCCGTATCCTGGGCGTTTCTGGGCCGGACCGCTGCATGACCGGGAAGTGGATCGAATAGAGAGAGAGTCAGAGTGAGAAAAAAGAAATCCCGCCAGTTGCCAGGATAGATTTTCGCGAGGGACCGTTCAAGCTCGAAGGAATTTAAGAGGCTGGGCGCATCAGAAAAGGCCGAATAATAGGTTCTTTTGTCTGACCCGAGGCCCAAAGGTCGTTCTCAAAAGAGTAAGCCTGCCGGCTCACCGCTCTCTCCTTCAACAACACTGGCAGATTAAAGCGGTGAAGGTAAGAAAAAAGTACGTACATATATCACTAGTCTTAGTGATAAACTAACGGCTTAGTTATCGGTAAGGTGGAGTGTGGATATATGGGTCCTGCATCAGAAGACCGCGGTGGGTGCTGATTGTCGAGTATCAAAAGTAGGTGGGATGGCGGTGATGCCAGGTCGTGGAGTCTGCGACAAAGCCAGCCCCGTTGAGGGGTAAATCCATTTAACACGCTGAAAGCCACTATCAGGATAGAAAGTATTCTCGTGGAGTATACAATCTGTGTGAACACAAAAGTGACAGTGACGTTGTCGCGTAAGCTACACCGTCCTTGTGGTACTTCTGAAGTCATGTGCGTTACCCTAGTAACTAACCGTGTCTGACGGGCTCCTCGGGTTCCCAACCCCTTCAGTACTGGAGGCCCCACTGGTATGCCGGGATTTTACGGAGTCTTTTTGATTGATTTTCGTACATACTTTATTTCTACAGAACTGTCTTCGTTCAAAATGAAATGGATAATAAAACCATCCAAAAATGTATTCGATCTAATAGTTCGGGCAGACTATAGCCATATAGCAAGTTACCGTCATGACTTAGCTTGTAGAGCCTAAGAAACTTTAAAAATAGGGGGATGAACAAGCACACGGATGCCGAATTAGAGACGATGACACCAGCAACGACTCATCTGACCTGGGAAAGAGAGGGATGTACCCTGTAATCTGTCCCATCGAGTGTGGAGCTCTCTTGGGGGCACGCGGAACGAGGGCGCGTCTCCGAGTGAGGCTGGGATTAGGCGCGATTGCGACTGCTGGCTTGCAGGCAGCCACAACTGACCGAAGCCAACTAATCCGAAACTAAAACTAAACTATGTCCCTATACAGAACCGATCCCCCATGCCACTGATGCAGATGCGATCAGGTATTCAGAATGCACCGTCTGCTTGGATGTTGGATTTCCAAAAACAGTAACAAAACTGTATCTGATGATGTAGTCCTGCAGACGCAAAAGGAAACTTGACCTCACCTGACGTACCGTCTCCTGGAAGACAAAAGACACTGCTCGTTGTTTCAAGCCTAGGCAGTGCAGCTGGATAATATTGGTTACATTATTATGCAGCCTGACTGATTGTCTCAAGTTAAGACTGACCTTGCGGGCAGAGGGAGCTGCTGTTCGGGCCCTATGCTGGGAATGTACACAGGCGAAACTTGCAGCGCCTTGGGTTGTCCACTTCCCTGAGCAGCTGACCTGGAGCTGGAGGGGGCCAAGACCAGAGGCAAACATCTCCTGTCGACACTGCCCTCTGTCCCTATATTCTTCACGGGGAATTTTATTTTATTTCTTTTTCTAAAAAGGTTAAACCACAAAATTAAATTGTAGAAAAATCAAGGCTGCCAAACACCATGCAGAATCTTTTCTAAAACAAAAATACTAAGATTTATTCGTGTATCGTCCAATCTTTCGTGGAGTGGCTGATGATCTGTCAGTCCTGGAGATATCACATCGTTCAATATTCTCCTATTGCTGTGTGATGACGGGTGGCTGATCAGCCAAGCCTACTTCTGTACACATAAGATCTCTGACTTGGCAATGACGACCTCTCAAGAAACATGGAAATTGGTCGGTAAGAAAGACTGCTTGATCACTTCTCCAGAGTTTACTACTCCGTACTGGGCTATACTCCGTAGGTACTCCGCTCTCACGTTTAAGATTAGTTTCTTCGTCATGCCGACATCTGAGGTGAGGGAGTCTGGAACCAAGGGCCGAGCTCGATGTCGAAGATCCACCAGCTTCAAGTTTAGAGGTGCTATTTAGGCAATCAGGTTCTTCTGTCACGCGTTGATTGGATCGTGAGTAGAAGCAACCTCGGTGATAGGCGACCGATTCGTGAATTACCAAATAACTGGGGTTTATTACGTAGGATTACCAGTGCAGCTTCCTGGCAAGGGAACGAAGGAGGGGTTGATCAATCGGTGGATTCGAAGGGGGGGTTTCCCAGTGCCAGAGAAGGGAAGAGGGACAAGAGGGGACCGAGGGGCTGTTAACAGGATAAGTCCGGTGGCGGGTTTAAGAGAGGGGTTCCCATATTGTCAAAGGTTCCCCTCCCAAATTTTAATTAATCGCAAAGATACCTTTATCTGGGGAGGGAAAAAATAATAATAATATTATTTTTTTTTTCCAAAAATTATAATAATAAATAAAAATTCAAGACATCGGAGATGATCTGCAATTATTAATAAAAAAAGTTGAAGAGAACAAGTTGATACATGAGTTGAAGAATGATAATATGGAATGAGGGTCTAGACAAAAATAAAATAAATATAAAATAAATATTCAACGAGAGTCTGTGTGCGAAGAATTTCGCTGGTGGAAATGAAAGGAGGGAACACACAAATCAGGTCGGCAAGCGCACACTTCCGTGGCATTTGAAGCTATTCGATCCTTGTTGGAGGGGCAAGGGGGGG